>NC_057794.1:73297673-73309279 GCF_018294505.1 Triticum aestivum | reverse complement strand
AGGCGCAGTGTGGTTATTCTGTTTCCCCCCACCCCACCCCACGCACCCACACCCCTAAGATAGATAATGGGGCAAAGTCCATACAAGGAAGATGTGTCAGTACAACTAGGCCCCTCGGTACGGTTCGGTGCGGGGGCAAGTCATGCCATAGTACTATATTCAAACAAACAAAAAAAGAAAAAGAAAAAATATACTTGAACTCGAGCCCGTGGGCGAATCCCTAGTAATCCGCTCAGGTAAGTGTATAAGCGCTCAGGTAAGTGTTCAGAGGAGTTCGACTGGTGAGCGTCGGCTGCGCTTATAAACAAGTCTAGAGCCCCCTCGACTAGCGAGGTGGGACTAAACACATAGCTCACGCGCACGCCGTGCTGCACAGCCGCGCGAGAGAAGCTATCCGGGCCGAATACAACGACCCAGGCCGACGGCCCAACAAAGTACTTCGCCCCATTACAAAAATCCAGTAGATCACGCACGACAAAAAATAAAAAAATGAAAATAATTTAAAAAACTCACAAGAAAAATCAGTTAATAAACAAAAATATTGTGAAAAAGTTCAAACACATCTTAATGGTAAGAAGTAAAAAATATATATAAGACTGTAAATAAAAATTTCAGAAACGAATTTACAAAAAAGTTCAACTACTACAATTCATAAGGTTCAAGTACAAAAATAAAAAGAAAGTACTGTGCAGCGAAGATTAATTTTTTTTTATAAAATACAAAAACTATCATTATTCATCTATAAAAAAGAAGAAAAAAACGTGCTCCAAAATTCATGTAAAAAAGTAAGAAAAAAATATTATACAAAAACTAATTTGATTGGTAATTGACACCCTAAAATAGAGCAGTACTATCATTAACAGAATGTAAGTTCAGCAAACTCAATAACAAAAAAGGGTTCTAAAAAAATCATCAGCGTATAGCACCGTCTCCGAGTTATGAACATGAAAAATATACCAGCCAAAACAAAGGATGCCCATCAGTTCAACTATAGAAAATGTTCCAGTACTAATATAAAGAATGTATAAATAAAACACTTATAATTAAGCAGAACAATAGGAAAAACATTACATAACTAGTTCCATACCATTCTGATAAAACCATACAATTCAACCATCTCACATGCAAATGTTTTAAAAGAAAAAATACTGCAACATAATCAACCATACACAAATCTCAAAGCCGGCGCCATTTGCCACATTTAAACCTACAGCACATAAATTCTGAACGTCAGAGAGTTGTCTTCTCTCAAGAACATAACCATAACCACATCACCATCCTCAAATCCAGACTCAGCTGCAAACTCCTTCCACCCAGTACTTAGGTTGATGCAACCATCAAAGTTGATGTGGTAGGCAACATCCATCAACTGATACCCATTCTTGTCTGAAGTCTCCATCTTCAGAACACCGGAACTAGGAGCAACAATCCTGATCCTGGGTGACATTTTCTGCAAATGGACATGGGAGTACAAAACAAAATGAACACCTGACATAACTGAATTTTTACACAGATATAGGAACGATTTGCATAACAAACTAAAATGGAAAAAATCTGAACCAAAACAATAACACAAAACTAACTAGACATGTGAACTGACTAAACTGAAAAATATACATATCAATACACCTACAACAAAAACATCTATTCATAAACAGATCAGGGATTATACAAAAAATGGTTTAAATACTGTTCAGTAATGAACAAATACACACAGAAATCCCTACTGTTAAAATCCAACAAAACCAAATTAAAAAAATATAGACAAGCTATTCATAAGACAAAACTGCAGATCCAGTCCATGGGTTTCGAATAGAAACCAACAAGAAAGTAGAAAACAAAACGAATAGAAACACATACCCATGATTCCTTCAAGTCACCATCCGTCAGGCGACAAACATAGGGTGTACGAAACCCATGGTTGTCGTACAGCAAACAAGAAAGTTGCCCACGCCGCTGAGTCTGAGTGAGCTCCAAACCAGACTAGTACACACAGTCGTCAGCTATGCACGCCATCTTTACCAGGCATCCGCATGAACAATCCTTCATCGAACACACAGGAACAGAGAAAAAGGCAACAAAGAGAAGAGAGAGGAACCTAGATCTGATTCTGGAAGAATGAATAAAAGGGAGGGGGAAGACTTGGCCACACACCACACATAGATGGATAACGTTTATAGTCAGGGACACTCGCAGAATATAAAAATAATAAATAGGCAGATGGGCAGCCAGCTGGTAGGAAATAGTTATTACACAAGCCATCCAATATTTGACCACAAATCAGTTCAACTTCAGAAAACCAAGCAGTTCAAAGGTGCACATGTCGAACATATGCAGACGAAACAACACATTCAGAGACAAAAACAAAGTTGAATTCATTTATTCATTCGAACATCTGCTCCCTCACAACAAAAATCTTAAAAACATAATATTCACTACTTCAGTCATAACGATTAAAGAAATGACACCATTTTTCCCTGGTGGATGGATGTGGAGCCGTGGCTGCTCTCGCCCTAGCCCAACTAATGATCTGAATATGGTTCCTTCCCCCGCCCTCTGGGACAAGAAGCTCCAATTCATTGGAGTTGCAAGTATCCATCACCTCACGCGCAAGTCGTCCGTTGAACTCTGCCTCCGGTTCCTCCTCAGCAGCACGTCGCGCCATCTGCCTGCGCCTGCGCCTCCTCCTCCTCTGCTCCGCTACTACAGCCCTAACATCTATGGCGTCCCCCTCCTCCTCTGTAACCTCTCCCAGCTCAGGATTCATCTCCCTTTTCTTTGGTTGCAGCTCGTAGAATGAAACTGACAGAGGGCTCGGGCTTTATAATCAAAGTGCAGAGCCATCGGTGCGGCTCCCATGTCAACACACAGTAACAAAACTTTGACACGGCAGCAGTCCAACTACACATACGGGCATCAATTCAAAACAACACTGAAAAGCACGCAACTTAATTACACAGTTTGACCAGATTACCCGAAATCACAGCTTACAGTCAGCCGCCATACACAACCTCCGCCAACGACAAAACAACATGGGAATCCGGGGTAGAAACAACTCAAAAAAGCAAAATTGACAACGCAAATCTTTTCATACAGTCCTTATATCTCTCCCTGCAACAACAATTCGAAAGTAAAACAACAGAAAAAGAAGAACAGATTTCCATGGTGGGCGTGGAAAACGACCAAGAACACAGAATTGTAATCATAACTTACACATATAAAAAATCTCAAAAAACTATAACATACCGATAATTCTCACATCAAAAACGACAAAAACACGACGTAAATTGAGGCCCACGAACACCACAGTAAACACTGACGCCCAAAATCCGCCGCCAAAATGCCCACGCCGTCACCTCCGGTGACTACAGATCGCAAAACTCATCCAGCTGAGCGCGCGGACGTGCGGAACCCCTTACATGTCTCCTCTAGCAATGAATGGCCCGCAGCATCGCGCCGGGGAACGACCGGAAGCTCCACGTTGCATCCCCTGTTTTCGTCCGTCGTGCACGCAGGAAGATCAGTTCTTGTTGAAAAACACATCAGTCCAAACTGTGAACCACGTCAGTTCAAAAAGGGTAACAGAATAATATTCGCATAACAGAATAGCCCAGATGTATATATATATATATATATATATATATATATATATGATCTGTTCTACGAGAAATTCTATTTATGTATATGCATAACGTGTACAATATGTAGTATCGTAAAATGCCAGCAAATGAAAAAATTAAATAGAAAACACTAAATTAAACGAAAAATAAATCATAAAACCAAAACCCCTAAATCTTTTAGTCCCGGTTGGTGTTACCAACCGGGACTAAAGGTCTCCCAACCCCCGGCGCGGGCTCGTGCCACGTGGTGACCCTTTGGCCCCGGTTCATGTTGAACCGGGACTAAAGGGGGGTGACTTTTAGTCCCCATCCTTTAGTGTCGGTTCAGTGTCGGTTCTAGAACCGACACTAAAGGGCCTCACGAACCGGCACTATATCCCGTTTCTGCACTAGTGGATCTAACACCACACCCATAAATATATTCCATATGTGGGAGGGGGAGGGGCCACTCCGGCTAGGGTTTTGGGGTCGCCTGCTCAGGAATCACATGGGATCTAGGCTGGGCCGTTTCCATCTTGCCATTTAATTCTAGAGTGATAGAACCATTCTTTTCGGCACCCATCGAGGCATCATGAAGAATCATAGTATGAACATGGGAAGAACGAGCCAAATCCATAGGACAGAAGTTCTTGCTCTTCCAGTTGCCGCGTTTCCGTTCGAAGGGTTCTTCCACTCCCTTGTAATCTCTTCAGTAACTTCCATGTGTAGGATATTTATATGTGCACTTTTCATGACTTTGCATCCTTGTCTACATTGAATTTTTTAATTGCACTATTAAATAGTAGTAACTTAAATTCATATACAAAAATTACTAGAGAAAATACAAAAGAAAAGGTTCTTTTAGAAAACTTTTGATTTATTCATCTCAAGATAGTACAGAAACAAGTAAAAATTACATCCAGATCCATAGACCACCTGGCGACGACTACAATCATTGTAGCGAGCCAAAGGCGCGCCGCCGTCATCGCCCCTCCCTCACCTGAGATAGACAATATAAGGTTGTAGTAGACAGTTAGGGAATAGTCGTGCTAAGGCCCTATAGGACCAGCGCACCAGAACAACAACCGATGCCGATGAAGAGAAGCGTAGATTGAAAGGATCTAACATGTAGATACACAACAGATGAACGAAGACTATATCAAACGGATCCACCGAAGACAAACACCGACCGAATCTCATGAGATCCGTCGAAGACACACCTCCACACATCCTCCGACAAGGCTAGATGCACCATAGGGACGGGGGCTAGGCGATAAGAACATTATTCCATCTTTAGAGAGCCGCCTCTGCCTTGCCTTGCTGAGCAGGACACAAACCCTAAACAGATAAAAAAAACACCTAAAAACAGAGTTGGAGCCCTCTCGCCAGTAAGGACTAAGATCCACCATGCTCCCATGGCCTAAGGCCACAACAAAAGGGTAGACCTGCGGTGGCGCCGGCAGGAGGCAAGCAACCCAGCCGCCTTGCCTTCGAGTTGCTAGGGCAGCCAAGGGGTGTGTGTCTTAACTCAAATACAAAAGAAAAGTTATGATCATAAGTGTATAGTAGAATAAAACAAAGGGTCTATCTATATCTCATCTAGACGTGAGATAATATCTCACATCTAAATTATGACATCAGCAGGAATCAGCGCATGTCCACCAAATATTGTTCTATTGTTTTTTTTACGCTTCGTTCTATTGTTTGTTTGTTTCTTTTGTGAACCGTCACACTGCACAGCTAGCTTGACTGCAACAAAAAAATTACGACGCTCAGCACATCCTGTGAACCGAACTCAGGACCAAACGAAGCGCCGGAGACTTGTTTGATGCTCACGCCCTTCCCGCGGGTTGTGGCCCATTGGCAACTCGCACCACCGCTGACTGGTTTTCTCTCCTCGTTGACTGCTAGGTTGTTAAAGGTTTTTTGCTACATATTTTTTTTGCTAGGCCGCGTTTTAGATTGCTACATGTCGCTAGGTCACTAGGTCGCACAGGTTTTTTTGGAGGGAAGTCGCTACAGGCTGTGACACATGCATTGTAGGTAGGTACAGGTTCGTTGCTAGCTCTTTTTTTGCGGGCGTTGCTAGCTCCTTTTTCCTCACGAACATCTGGAAAAGTTTGCAAATTTAAAAAGCATTGACTATTGACCAACAAACGCTGACTTAACAAACAAAAATTTGAATAGTGTTCATTAAAATAAAAATATAAGGAATTTAAAAAGGTTCATAATTGTTTTAAAAGTTCACGACTTGAAAAGGTTCGTAATTTGAAAAAATTCTTAAAAAAATAACGAATTCGGAAAAAGTTCACGACTTGGCAAATGACGTAATTTGAGGAAAAAAATGAAAATTAAAAATGTTCATATTGTTTTTGAAAAAAGAGTTCACAATTTGAAAAATGGTTAAAGAAATTTGGAAAAAGTTCATGAATTAAAAAAACAAATTTTGAAAAAGGTCATGCATCTGAAATAAGTTGAAAAGAAAGGGAAAATAAAAAAAGAGGAAGTTGTGAGTCGAGTGGGGACATGCAACTGTGATAACAACAAGAAAAATGGGCCCTAGTTGCGAGTCGAGGACGGACATGCAACTGGGCTAACAAAAAATAATAATGGGCGCAGTTGTGAGTCGAGGGTAAGCTTGCAACGGGGACAAAAACAACTACGGGGACCCGTTGTGAGTCAATGATAATTTGGATCCATTAAGGGTGGGCTTGAAACTGGGAAGAAAATAACCACAGAGGCCCAATTGCGATAGACTAGCATGGGCTTTCAACTCGCACAAGAAAATACAGCAAACAACTATGTGCTCAGTTGCGTGTCGAGGGTGGACTTGCAACTGGGACGTAAACAACTATGAGCCCAGTTGTGAGTCGAGGGTGAGATTGCAACTAATGAAACACAACTACATGCCCAGTTGTGAGTCGTCGGTGGGCTTGCAACTGAGACAAAAACAACTACATGGTCCAGCTACGGGTCAAGGCTAGTCTTACAACTAGGATGAAAATAAGTATGGGGCCGGTTATTGGTCGATGATGGGCTTGCAAGTAGGACACAACACCAACAGGGCAGGTTGCAAAGTTGGGGTGTGGACTTGCAACTGGGACAAAAAACACAACTACAGGGCAGTAGTATGACTATGATGGGCTTGTAGTTGACACAAAACAAAAAAAAACTATGGCCCTTGTTGTGAGTCGAGCGTGGACTTACAACTAGGGAAAAACAACAACAAACCTAGGTGCGAGTTGAGGGTGGACTTGTAACTGGGACAACATAAAAACTACAGGCGCAGTTACGAGTTGAGTGTGGACTTGCAATTGATATGAAAAACATACTACCGGCCAAGTTGTGAGTCGAGGGAGAGCTTGCAACTAGGATAAAACACAAGGTCCAGTTGCGAGTCGAGAGGTGGCTTGTAACTCAGACAACTACGAGTTCAGTTTTGTGTCAAGTGTGCACTTGCAACTGGGACAACTACGAAACTATGAGCCTAGTTGTGACTCAATGGTCAACTGGCAACTGGGAAGAAACAAGTTATATGGGTCCAGTTGCAAGTCCACCCTTGACTTGCAACTGGGATAAAAACAAAACACATGCACTAGTTGCGAGTCGAGGGTGGGCATGCAACTCGGACAACTACGAGCCGGTTGCTAGTCGATGATGGACTTGCAACTGGGAAAACTACGAAACTAAGAGCCCAGATGTGAGTCAAGGGTGGACTTGCAACTGGGACACCATAAAAATTATGGGCATAATTATGAGTCGAGTGTGGACTTGCAACCGCGATAAAAACATACTACGGACCCAGATGTGAGTCGAGGGTGATCTTGCAACTTGGACAAAAATACAGGCTCCGGTTGCGAGTCGAGGGGTGGCTTGCAACTCAGACAATTATAAGTTTAGTTGTGAGTCAAATTTGCAGTTTTAACTAGGACAACTAAGAAACTACGAACCCAGTTGCGACTCAATGGTTGACTTGCACCTAGGATGAAACAAGTTATGGGTCAAGTTGTTAGTCAAGGATGGACTTGCATATGGGACGAAAAACAAATCACATAAATTAGTTGCGAGTCGAGGGTGGAAAACTACGAGCCTAGTTGCGCGTCGAGGATGGACTTGCAACTAGAACAACTACAAAATTACGAGCCTAGTTGTGAGTCAAGGTTCGACTTGCAACTAGGATAAAAAAAACTACAAGACGAGTTACGAATCAATGGTGGATCTGCAACCGGGCCAAAAAAAGTCAACCCTTAGTTGTGAGACATGGTGGACTTACAATTGACACGGAAAAAGTGAGAGTCGATAGCAACTTGAGGATGAGCTTGCAATTAATGCAAAAAAGTAAGGCCCGGTTACGATTCAAAAGAAACATCGAGGCCAATGGCAAGTCGAGGGTGGACTTACAACTGGAGACAAAAAATGCCAGTTATGAGTTGAGAATGGACTTACAACTAGGACAACTACAAACTATGAGACCAGTTGCGAGTCAAGGGTCGACTTACAACTGGGATAAAACAAACTACGATCGTACTTGCGAGTCAAGGATGGACTTGCAACTAGGATGAAAGACAAAAACACAGGCCTAGTTGCGAGTCAAGGGTGGGCTTGCAACTGGGATAAAAAAATACGGGCCTAGTTACGAGTCGAGGGTGCACTTGTAACTAAGACTAGTATATAAAACTATGATACGAGTTGCGAGTTGAGGTTGGACTTGCAACTGAGATGAAAAGCAAGCGCATCCCAGTTGCGAGTCGAGCGTAGACTTGCAACTGGGACATCAACGGACTATGGGACCAGTTGCGAGTCGATGATGGACTTGCAACTAGGACAACAACAAACTATGATCCCAGTTACGAGTCGAGGATGGACTTGCAATTAAGACAACTATGAAACAAATCACCCGGTTGTGGGTCAAGAGTCAACTTGCAAATAGAATGAAACAAACTACGGTCCCACTTGTGAGTCAAGGTTGGACTTGTAACTGGGAGGAAAAACAAAACAGGTGCCTAGTTGCAAATCGCGGGTGAGCTTGCAATTCGGAGAACTATGAGACCAATTGCGAGTCAAAGGTGGACTTGTAATTGGGACAACTACGAAACTACAAGTCCAGTTGCGAGTCAAGGGCCGACTTGCAACTAGGATGAAACAAACTACAGTCCAACTTGCGAGTCAATGGTGGACTTGCAAATGAGATGAAAGACAAGACATAGGCCCAGTTGCGGGTCAAAAGGTGGGCTTGCAACTCAGAGGGTGGGCTTGCACGTCAGACGACTATGAGCCCAATTGCGAGTCTAGGGTGGACATGCAAACTGAGACAACTATGAAACTACGAGCCTAGTTGCGAGTTAAGGGATGACTGGCAACTCGGACGAAACAAGCCATGATCCAGTTAAAATCAAAAGGTAGAGTTGCAACTGGGATGAAAAACAAAACACATGTTCTAGTTGTGAGTAGAGGGTGGGCTTGCAACTTGGACAACTACAAATCCAGTTGTGAGTCTAGGGGGACTTGCACCTGGGACAACTACGAAACTACGAGCCAGTTGCGAGCCAAGGGTTGACTTGCAACTGGGATGAAACTAGCTATGGGCCCAGTTGAGAGTCAAGGGTGGACTGGCAACTTGGATGAAAAACAAAAACACATGCTCAAATTGTGGGTCGTGGGCTTGCAAGTCTGACAATTACGAGTCCAGTTGCGAGTCAAGGGCCGACTTGCAACTAGGATGACACAAACTACATGTCAAGTTGCGTGTCAGTGGTAGACCTACAACTGGGATGAAAAACAAAAACACATGCTCCAGTTGCAAGTCGATGGTAGACTTGCACCTGGGACAACTACGAACTACATGCCCAGTTGCAAGTCAATGGTCGACTTGTAACTAGGATGAAACAAACTACATCCGGGTTGTATGTCAAGGGTGGACCTATAACTGGGATGAAAAATAAAACATAGGCAAAATAACCGGGGTTAAAGATCGGTCAGTGAGAAGATGGGGAATAAGCTTCATAGTCGAGCCCCCCAAACACCAACATATATAGGCTCATGTGAAAATAAATGCAAGAACATGACACACAAAACAAAACGGAACAAGAGGACGGGCGACAAGAAAAACAAGCTGACAGAGACGTGCATGATCGAGTTTGTGTGAACATTAAACCAAACAAATCAAACAATTGTAGATTTAGATGAACTAAAACTTATCTAGATTAGATTTAGCAAATCTGAAATCAAAACATCTAGTTACACTCCCTCCTAGCTACGCGGTCAAACCAAAAATAAAAGAAAAACAGGGAACAAAAAGACACGTGCCCCTCCACAAAAAGGCTAAGCCCACACAAAAATCAATATGCAAAACATAATAAAGGCCCATTAAAAAATGTCATATCGGGTCTCACGCTTCACAAAGGACAAACAGAAAACATGACGCAAGGACACCGAGCATGAATCAGAAGCACGTGTATGTAACGGTATATGATTATATAAAAAAATTGTTAACTCTCATTTAGATAATAATTAGCAAACCAATCCGAAACGAGACCTCAGACCGCGCCGCAAAAATGGCCTAACAAAAGACACACGCGTGAACAAGTCGACAAATAGACACCAAACACACGACACGACACAGAGCGCGTGTGACAAAATAACCCGCAATCAAGATTTGCACACATTCAAAGCGAACATATGACAGAGCGAAAACAAGTTCATGATTTTTAAATGAAGAAATAAAGAATAAAAGGAAAAGGAATAAATAAAATGGTGAAAATAGAAAAAAAATAAAAGCAAAAAATCAAGAACTTTAAATAGTTTATAGTTTAGAACAAATAATGAAATAGAAAAAACAAAATAAGGAAAACAAAACGGAAACGGAGAAAACAAATACTTGGTGTCAAATGGAAGTGTAGAAAAACGAGAGGAACTAGAACGGTGTAGCACAAACTTGTGAAAAGAAATAGAAAAAAGCAATCGACGTGGCACTAGCAACGCATAGGCTTGTGAAAACCAACAACGGAACCTCGCACTAGCAACGACCTGACAGGCAGCGCACGAGACAACACGCCGCGAGCCAGCGCACCATCCAGACCATCGCGTTTTACACAAATATTAAAGACAGATGATCTAACGACTCTAACTTAGATATGAGGTAGCTATTTTATATCTAGATGTGAAATAGCAAATCCATTCAAAAAAAGTAAATTCTAAATAGTTTTCGGACACTTTATAAAGTTTTCACGCACAAAAAGTGTTGTGGATTAAAAGTAAAGAAAAATGAAAAATAAAAATAAAAATGAAAAAGTGAACACATGCAGTTGCGCGACGAGAGCGAGACATGTAGTTGCGTGTTTGTTGGTGGACATGCAATGGACACCCGACAAACACTTTCATTTTCTATCACAAAGTTATAGTCATGTTAAAGACATTAGTTGCCGTTACGGATGATACTTGCAATTGTGTGTATAGTAGAATACATGCAGCTGCCCTCCCAACAAACATTTTTGCCTCGAATTGCAGTTGCATTGGAAGTATGCAGTTTCGGGACGAAGACGACACTGTAATTGCATGTTTGATGATGGACATGCATCTGACACGAACAGAAATCATGAAATTTTTAAAGACAAATAGAACAAAAAATAAAAAAAGAAAAACCAAACAAAAAGGACAAAAAAACAACAGAAAAAACGGTTGGAAGCTTCTCTCAAAACCGGTAGAAAGAGTCCTTCATGGGTCAAGCTCATTCACACACGTACGCTCCGGGGAGACAAAAAACCAAACAACTGGTAGAAAGCAAAAAAATCTCACAAGGACACACTCACATACAACGACTAGACACATTTTCCTCCAACAATTCGCGTTTTCCTGGCTGAAAGCCCACAAAGCACAAAAACGGAGGACCCACAAAAAAACAAAAAAGCCCACAACGGGCAGGCGGGTGTGCGCACGTATTTTTTTGACGGTAAACGAAACCAACCTAGCGACAAGAGGCCACAGAGCGACACAGGACATCAGCTCAAA
>NC_057794.1:73290721-73297419 GCF_018294505.1 Triticum aestivum | reverse complement strand
TGGGCTGGACACGAGCTGCCCGCCTCGCATGAACTTGGACACAGGCTGCCACGCGCGACAAACACGATGCCAGCGAGCGCACGAGCGAGAAGAACAATCTGCGCGAATCTTAAAGACAAACAAGATCTAAGGGTTCTAGATTTAGATGTGAGATAAGTATTTCACATCTAGATGTGAAATAGCAAACCTGTAAAACAAAAGGATGAAAACATGTTTAATCAAGTTATAATTTCTGAATTTTGCACTATTCAATCAAATATAATAATGCTCTCCGCCAACTTTTGTACTATATATATGTGGTGTATTTTTTGGGAGCGTACAGAAGTACACAAACTCATAAGTTTGTTCATCACAAGTGAATCTATGTTGCTGGCACTATGCATTGTAAATTCGTGGTTATGAATACCTAATGCAGTAGTTGTTCTATAGAATGTGTATCAGAAGATTTCGTTGCCAGATTTTAATTAACTTCGTTTGAGTGGGTGTTGCCAAACTAATCTGGCTGAAGTTATTCTCTAGTAGCTTGGTAGTGCCGCGACTACTTTCAGAGAGGAAAAACGTGAAAAACACTTGGCAATAATATAATGAACGAAGGTAGAAGTTACAACGTCACATGGACTCTCATCAACCATCTCCCGTGACGGTAAAGAACTACTAGCATTTCTCCAATGTTCGGTCGCTTCTCAGCGTATGAATTGACTATAGCAGGGCCATTCTTGTTCTCCTTTCGTCCCTTCCCTGGAAATATCCAGAGATGCTACTAGAGACTTCGTCCGATTGAGACGCCTTTCGCCTTCGAACCTTCGATTTTAATTAGTGCGAAACGCGCAACACGCCTGCTAGCTTTATCCAATCAGTAGCTTCCACTGGAGTCGTCTGTGGATGCTCCATGCATCTCCGTGTAGCAACAACACACAACGTATCACATCACTAAAGCAGAAGTACAGGCAATTCAGTATCCGTAAGCATACATACACACAGCTCAGCTAGCTCTCAGCTCAGGGTGGCAATTACTCGATCCTATCCAGCAGTGGAAAGGGCACTTAGTACGACTTCTAGAACACTCTAGCGTACTGCTCCCCTGATAGTTAGTCGATCCTATCCAAAGTCAAAATTAATTTTTTATAGTGAAAATGGTTTTGGCTAAAAAAGTTTTAAAAATAGGCCAGCGCTGAGGGTTGGTCGGGTGATAGTTTTACCGGTTCTGACTCACGATCTTTCTTTTTTAAACACACCACAGACGCAAGCGCTCATACATACACGCATACACTTATCCCTATGAAAGTACACACACACATCCTATTCCTATAAGCACCTTCGAGATACGAAGTCGACATATCATCTTGAGATTTACGAAGTTACCGTAGGCTCCTCGTTGTCGACAGGAACATCTCCTCCTACTGAAAACGCATCGTCTAAAATCCTGAAATAAATACAGAAATAATGCAAGCGTCAGGACTTGAAACCTGGTTGGCTTGGGATACCACTGTTTCTCTAACCATCCAATCATAGGTTGGTTCGCCTGACTCACGATCTTCGGAGGTTTGATTCACTACTAGGAAAAGGGCTAGTAATGGCGCACCAGTTTTGCCCACTAATGGCGCACTGCTGGTGCGCCATTAGTATGTCTCCCAGGGGGCCATATTTAACCATGTGCTTTGGCATACTAATGGCGCACTGTTGGGTGATGCGCCATTAGTGTGATTATAACAGTGCGTCATTAGTGTCTTGTGTGGTGCGCCACTAGTATGAATATTAGGGATTTTTTTTCATTTTTGATATTTTCACAGGTTAAAAAATATTAGAGATAACATACAACACAGATCTGCTTAGTTTACATACAGGGGGGCATATGTAACGATGTTACCTGCGTCCACCAGATCATATCCAACACATAAGTTTCATCATATATACATACATAGCCAACACATAGTTCCATCGTTACATATTACAAAAGTTTCACAATGTTCATTCAACACCGTTATCCATCAATTCACAAAAGTTTCACATTAATACAAAATAAAAACACAAATGGAAAAGAAGCACTCTATCCATGCAAGCTTTCGTGAATTAAATCAAATCTGCAAAATGATAAACAAGAAGTTAGAAGAAGAAGAAGAAGAAGAAGAAGAAGAGAAGAAGAAGAAGAAGAAGACTAGAAGAAGAAGAATAAGAAGAATAAGAAGAAGACTATAAGCTTATTATGTAAACTTAATCATTTTGTGCTAACATAAGTAATTTTGGAGCTAACCTATAGGAAACTAAGCATATAAGCTCTAAGTTAGCATATTAGAGCCAACTTAAGTAAAATGAAGCTAACCTACGTCATTTTGGATAAGAAGAAGAATAAGAAGAAGACTATAAGCTTATTATGTAAACTTGATCATTTTGTGCTAACATAAGTAATTTTGGAGCTAACCTATAGAAAACTAAGCATATAAGCTCTAAGTTAGCATATTAGAGCCAACTTAGGTAAAATGAAGCTAACCTATATCATTTTGGATAAGAAGAAGAATAAGAAGAAGACTATAAGCTTATTATGTAAACTTGATCATTTTGTGCTAATATAAGTAATTTTGGAGCTAACCTATAGGAAACTAAGTATATAAGCTCTAAGTTAGCATATTAGAGCCAACTTAGGTAAAATGAAGCTAACATATGTCATTTTGGATAAGAAGAAGAATAAGAAGAAGACTATAAGCTTATTATGTAAACTTGATCATTTTGTGCTAACATAAGTAATTTTGGAGCTAACCTATAGGAAACTAAGCATATTAGAGATAAATATGTAACTAAGTATATATATATATATATCATTTTGGAGATCTGACATACCTGACATAGTTCAGTTCTCATTGTTCTTCTCCTTCTCCTTCCTCAGCCTGATGCGCCAAGAGCGGCGAGGCGGTGGAGGCAGTGGAGGCGGCTGTGGGATGTAGTCTTCTACCATAATTGGTGTGGTCATGTCGCCCAGCTGTGGGATCGCCGACGCCACCACCGGTGCGTGATAATTGTCAGGCACCACTACCATCACGAGGCCACCCTCAGTCGCCACCATCTCTTGCCCATGGTCAGCCACCACCATCTCTTGCCCATGGTCAGCCACCACCATCTCTTGCCCATCGTCAGCCACCACCATCTCTTGCACCTGGTCAGCCACCACCACCTCTTGCCCTTGGTCAGCCACCACCAGCGCTAGGTCATCCTCAGCCTGATGCCCATCGTTATCCTGCAGCTCCTCATCCCCACTCTGCTCCTCTTCTCCCCCACTCTAGTCCGGATCATCCTTCTTGTTGTCTTCGCTGCTGCCAGAATCGCTGCTGCTTTCGCTAAGGCCAGAATCGCTGTTGCTTTTGCTACAGCCATAATCGCTGCTGCTTTGTCTGTAGCCAGTGTCGCTGCTACTGCTCCCATTGCCTGTCTAAATGCAACAATGACCGTTAACAATCGATGTGAGACAAAGCCAAATATGGAGGAATAAGAAGAGGCAGAACACACTGGCATCTTCGTCTTCAGCGTAGCGCATGCGACACACAGTCTTGTTGAAAACCTTCACGATGAGCATTGTGGCGTCATCGTCGTACCTCAAGAGAAGAAAGTACCCGGTCCGCAGGTCATAGGCACTGTAGAACTTCTCCCAGCCACGGCATAGGTACATGTGGCCCTCCTCGATCACCAACTCCACTTCCCACAGCCTGCGAACCCCGCTGCCGGCTTGTCGGAGCTTCACATTATCTGGCGGATCTTCACCCAGCATCTTCATAAAAGCGTCAGGCAGCCTCTGCAATTTGGGACAAGGAGTGATATAGCAAACAACAGAGTTATCATAATAAGATGGGTGAAGGGAAGATCTCTCATTTTATATACCTGTCTCGTGGCTGATACTGAAGAAGAAAGTATGATAGTGAAGAACTCGAAAGCATCCAACTCGTACTCCGGTGAGGCAGAGCGGCGGTGGCTGCTTCCCCCATCTCTGATAAGCAGCAGAAGAGACCAATTAGTACCCTTACAACATTATAGCAGCATAAATTTTGAGCAGAAGATAATCAATATTAGTCGCAAGTACCCCATATGTCCTATTTTAGCAAAGTCATGCTAAAATTCATGGAAAATTTCAGCATGACCTTTGCTGAAAATAGGACATATGGAGTACCCGAATTTGCCGGAACGGAAGTTAATCGACATTCTGGCAAACTCAAGGGCCTCTCGGGGACAAAACCCAGCAAACTAGCAAGATGATCATCATCTTTGCAAGTCATTACTTGTCAAATACAGAAGAAGGAACAATTTATTTGTGACATAGTTGGCCCATACAGAAGAAGCAACACCCTACACTAGCCTAAAAACAAGTGAAGTTTCACCCATATAAGAACAACTTTATAACATCACAGAAGTTGCTATGTTTTTTCTACTGCTAGGAAAAACATCACTCATTGGAATTGAAAATCTCAGTACCAGCATTTTGAACTTTGAAATAAAATACAGTAGTAGTATTATTAGTATATGGAGTAGTATCTTGTCTAGTAGTAGTATTAATTATATATGGAGTAGCAAGTTTTGCCTCAGAGACAGCAAAAGCTATGTTTTTTCTCAATTCAGATAGCTAAATGGAAAACCACGTCAAGTTCTGATAATCCATCTAATCTAATGAAATCTGAACTCAACCTGATCATGGTTCATGCCCTCAGACACATCAGCACCTCAAGAATGCCATGAAAAAAATGAAAAGGACCAAGACAATCACCACACAAGTGATGAAAGCACTAGCGAATCATGTTAAAGCTAACCTCTACTTTTGACCCTCAACTATAACAACTGCATGCAGTACAGAGAAGTGTTGATGCAGGCATCAAACATTATAATGGCTGAATTTGATCTACTTCAATAATTTTCTCAAGTTACATGATTAACAAGCTTGGGCTTAGCAGTAATATTTTGAGAAAATATTTTCTTGAAGCCTGAACAATTGGCTTTCCTTTTTAAAAACAGAACCAAAACCATGACACAATCACTTGACAACATCTATTGACTACATTAGATGGATAAATTCCATATGTTGTGTAAGACCACCCTCAAGCAGACTGCTTATGACCATGGCTCCTAAATGGATAAGCGTTTGGCGAGAAGACATTGTGGACAACAATATTCAGAAGCATACTTTAAGTAATATTCTTAACTATATCATCATCTTATGAAATATTATAGTGTGGTGGTTGTTCTAGAAAATGCAGCAATATTGTAAACATAACTTTTAGACAAGCTAGAGAAAGAGATGAATGGATGAAAATGACACCCTCACTATTTTAAATTTAATAGAAACCACACAGGAGTTACCATCCCCAAATCTTCTTTTTTATTTATGGTCAAGTAATTGCTGAAATATTTGAAACAGAGGCCACCATTGCACCACCATTCACTGACAAACCATTAGAGCATTGTGAACAACAAATTCAGAGAAAACTCTCTTTGGCACACAAATTCAGAGCATTGTGAACAACAGAAACAACTGAATGTCCTATCATGACATGGCAACGAACTAACAAAAATTGCGCGTTCTACCAGCACACCATTAGCACAAAATTTTCTCTAATCTTACTGGACACAAAATTTTTCTTCAGTGTGTCCAGTGCATTTTTTCAGTGTGTCCAAATCTTGCAGGTACCAAGTACTCCAATGCACATGGAGTACTAATTATTCATGTTTGCTAGGCACTACTCCCACAATTTTTTGAACCTAATTTGACCTAAATTCGAGAGAGATTTGACCTAAACCTAGCAAAAGAGAGAAGAAGAGGGCATGGCCGGGAGGGAGGAGAGGAGAAAGAGAGGAGAAGAGAGGCAGAGGGAGGAGGGTTACCTGACCACGATGAGGTGGTGGCCGGAGCGGAGACAACAGAGGACGGAGACGGCGAGCTTGGGGGGCAGGGATAGACGGCGGGGAGGTCGCGGGCCTCCTCTCCTGGTGGACGTGGGGCCTCCTCTCCTGGTGGAACTCGGGGCGGGGCGGCTTCGAGGCGAGGGAGGCGGCGCTCGGGGGAGGGGGGGGAGGCGGGGCTCGGGGGGGAGGCGGCGAAGGGGAGAGGGAGGCGGCGGGGGCGCGTGGGCGGCTGCGGCAAGGTTAGGTCGAGTGGGGGATCTGGCGAGGGAGGGAGAGAGGCCAGAGGGAAACAGGTGGAGTGGGGGAGGGTTAGCAATGGCGCACCTTCCCCTGGTGCGCCATATGTACGACGACAGCAATGGCGCACCACCCCCAGGCGCGCCATTAGTACAATTTTTTTATTACAGTTCGAGCACTCAGGTTATATTTCACCTAACCGTATCTGAAACAGAACACACACACTAGCCTGACTGGTCAGCATGTAGCACACACACTGGGAGGTCCTGGGTTCAATTCCCACGCTCCCCAATTTTTTTATGCATTTTTTTCTTTGCACATATCTTTTTATGCATGCATCCAAATATAACATGTCATATATGCTAGATGCTCAGAATTTCATGTAGAAAAATAATATGCAGTTTGTTGCCATGTTAACAACATTTAAAATGATGTTTGATATTTATTTGTATTTAAATATGTTCAAACTTGTTTAAATCATAACTAAATATCCATAGCTCAAAATTTGACAAACTTTATATGCTTTTGGGAATAACATATATGCGGTGGCTCGTCGGCGGCGGTGGAGCGGGGGAGGGTGCGGG
>NC_057794.1:73255952-73290165 GCF_018294505.1 Triticum aestivum | reverse complement strand
CACATGCATGCGCCATTAATAGTTTTACAAAAAGTATTAAAAATAATTTTTATACTAATGGCGCACCGTGGCACAGTGCGCCATTACTAGTTTGAACTAGTAATGACGCACTATGCGACGGTGCGCCATTAGTAGTTTTGCAAAAAAGTAAAAAAAAAAGAATACAGTAGTGGCGCACTCAACGGTTGATGCGCCATTAGTAGTTCTAACTACTAATGGCGCACTTTGCCCGGATGCGCCATTAGTATGTTTGAAAAAATGAAAAAAAACATTTTGTTACTAGTGGGGCACCTTGTGCCTGGTGCGCCATTAGTGTCTTACACACTAATGGCGTATCTTCACGTGGTGCGCCATTAGTAAATAGTAGTGGCGCACCACTTCTCTGGTGCGCCATTAGTATCAATTTCATCTTTAGTCCTTTTTCTAGTAGTGATTATTGCAGTAAAAAACCTTCATTTAAAATATTTTTCCTTTGTGTTTGCAGTTTTCTTGGAACATATATTATGCAAATAATCATCCAAATCCATTGCAAGATTTTAAACACACTCATATGGCAAAGAAAAAGAACCCTCATGACCAGCAAATGTTCGCTGGAGGGATGGCAATTGCCAACGATTATCATGGCAATTTGTGTTAGTCGAGCATGGCAATTTTAGTTAGAGAGCATGGGAACCCCGTTTCAGTTTTGCTTTTTGTTCAGAGCATCACCAGAAAATATAATTATGAAAGTCTATTGGACATAATCTATTTAGATACAATTATATAGACCTAGGTACAATCTGAATAAATATGACTATACTTATCTAATGGCTGTGATTTCTTTCATTTTTCTTTTTCTTTATTTCTAGCTAGCATGTACTTCTCTCTATTTCTTTTTTCCTTTCCTTTTCTTTCAGTGCATAGTATAATAGAGAGATACATACATAGATTGCACCATGCATTTATGATGTGGCCAGGAACAAAACTTCCAATTATTAAAAAAGGGCATATTTCGTTCACATGATTTTAAAAGCACAGGAATACAAAAAAACACAAGAACATGATAAAAATGCATGTGCAAAAACAGAGAATTGGCAATCATAGAAATTCTGACAACTTGATGTTTGGTTTACAGGAATCGAAAAAACAAAGGAATCCTAATTAACATGGTCAAAATTTAAAGTCACGCCACGTGAAAATATATAGTTAGAACATTATTATGCCACTAAGGATCTCAGTCTCATTTGTTTTCTGCATAGTAATTTGAAAAGAGGTCCAAGCAGATGTTAGAATTCATGAGTTTTTCCTTCAAACTGAGATAAAAGAAAATTTTCTTTCATTTTTTCTTTGTCCCATTCCTTTGTACCAAAAGGCATATGAATAATATCATCATAGGAAAAATTTACATTAATTCATATCTTTTGCCTCTACATTTCCTTTGAACCAAAAGAGGCATAAGTTTTTACATGGTATTATGTGGCGTTGGAGACATGCCAAAAGTTCAACTGACTCAGACAACGGTGTGTGCAGAATGACAAATCGCTGTCGTATAGTAACTAAAGAAACAAAATAAAAGCGGTCGTAGAGATATACTCCAGGTCGGTCATATGTAAATCGAAGGAACAAACATATTCGCTCTACCTTAGCAGCGACAGCCATCCGTCATCCGTGCCATGAGAACCGAACATCACATCTACTGATGACCGCATTGACCTCGTGGTTAATGAGGGAATTTCTATGTGAAACTGTTATATCTTTACGGTATGAACATGTGTAACTACAAAAGCACATATGCCTCGCTATAAAAGGGGCCATCCGCTCGCCATCCCCATTCATCCAACCTTAGGAAACAAACAAGCATCATATATACTCCAGCAGCTAGGTCGAAGATGTTCCGGTGGGGCAAGAGCACCAAGAACCCAGCTCCGGCCGCCGGGGAGGAGGTGGCGGTGCAAAAGGTGGAGAAGATCGAGTTCCGCAACCTCATCCACATCAAGCCTCCTGTCGGCGCCGGCGGCGGGGCCATCGGCAACGCGTGGAAGCCACAGCCATGGACGGCCGGCGCCGGCAGCTCCGGCGCGGCGAGGAAGCCCGACAGCCCCGGAGACGACATCAACTCGAGGGCGGGCAGGTTCATCGAGGACACTAAGAAGGGGTGGCGCCTCGGCGTCAAGTCATTCGGCGGCCGTTAGAGAGCTAGCTGGCTAGCCCGCCGCCGGCCACCTTCTCGTCCATGCATGCATGCGTGTCACGCTCCCTGCTCCGGCCGTCCTCGTCCGTAAAACATAATTGATACTACTATATGTAAGTGTTAGCCGGCCCGATTATGATGTGATCCTGCTCTAAACAATTTATCTGTAGTACAAAAAGGATATTGTATACGGCGCGCGATGCATGCATGCATGATACGGTGTGGTTTGTTAAATTCATCTGTATGACTGATGAATATACCAGCTAAATAATTTGGGTTTGTATGATGTTCGTTGGTTGCACGTGTGAGTTTGGTTAATGTACGTATGTTTTTAGTCACTGTCAGGGCATCGATGATTGGATTCGTAGTCCTCTCAGTTATTACGGCTAATCATCTTCCATTTGCAGAATTTATTCGGAAGGATAGATCCACAGATGTAGTGGTAGGTGGTGCCGTGACGTTCACAAAAACACAAGGTTTTAGGCTTTGCAAAGCGATCAACAGTTGGTAATAATGTAAACACGTTTAAACGAGGAGCATATATGAAATTTCATCAAATATACTTCCCTGGTTTGAAATTGCATGATGTTTATAGCCCAATTATTAGTATGCAACCTTAACAATTATTTTGCCTACAAATTTGTTAGCCCAATCACTGTATTACTTTTTCGAAAATACTAATGCCCACACGTGTGGCAGTTTTGCAACTCGCCCACACGTGTGGTTTATCGTCCAGTGCAGTTTGCACGAATCTTGACACATTGAGACAGAATTTGCATGCCACGTAGGACGAGACTGGTGTGTGGGCGTTGGAGAGTTTGCCCACACGCCCTGCATCACGCTGTTTGCCAGCTGCGCTGTGTGGGCGAACTGCTTTTCGCCCACACGACACTTCTACATTGTGGATGGCAACTGCAGTTACGCGAACGTGGCAACTAGGTAAACACACATGGCAACTGTGATTCTTTGCTAGACGGCAACTGTAGTTGCGCGTACGTGGCAACCAGATAAACACACATGCCAACTGTGATTAACCATACATGGCAACTATGATTGGATCACACATGGCAACTAGGTAAACACACATGTCAACTACTGTTTGACCATATGTGGCAAGTAGATAATCACACGGCAAATACGGTTTGATTACATGTGGCAACTACCATAAATTAGACATGGCAACTATAGTTAACCAAAACAGATATAGTTGCCATGCTTTTACGACTACACTTGCCATCCCGGATAACTACATCTGCCATCCAGGATGGCAACTAAATTATCATCCCGCGGAATACCTAACGTAGTTGTGCCAGGACGTGTGGGCATTTTTGCTTCGTGTCACACGTGCGGGGTGGAAATGAGTAGTACTTGTTGGGCGTGTGGCACGAAGTAGCTGCGCCCACACGTATGAGCAATTCTAATATCCGCTCACACACAGTCCGTGTGGGCTGCCTCCTGCTCACGCCACATACGGTGTGTGGGCACATGTCTAATATACCACACGTGTGGTGAATATCGGCGTCCTACTTTTTACATCACCAAAAGAATTGGTCAAGTTTCATTGATAAATCTTGAATGTTTTAGCTTTGTCCTTGCAAAATTCTAGCTATGGGTTTATTTATTTATTGCCTTATCTCATTTGTGTTTAAAGCTGCTCCTTGCACACCCACCCCAAAAACTTCTATATATATATATATTTCTTGATGAAGGGCGTTTTTATTAACTCATAACGAAGCATCAAGCGGACACAAACACGATGAGAAAATGTTTCTATAATTAATTAATTAAGAAAATATTTTGAAGATCTATTTTCCTATGCGGATGGTGTTGTGCAACCAGTACTCCCTTTGTCTCGAATTACTTGTGACAAAAATGGATAGAAATTGATGTATCTAAAACTAAAAATGCATTCAGATACATCCATTTTCACGACAAAGAATTCTGGACTGAAGGAATATGAAGAAAATTACAGAGGCAGGGGGCAATCCTCATTTGTGGGAACCATTAATCAAGTAAACCACTATAGGAATAGACCTGAAAGTTGTCATCCAAGTGGCAACCCATTATCCTAAATTGGTTAAGGTCTTATTTGCGCTCTTCTTAGAGCTCTCAAGGATAAAACTATCAGAAATTTTGTTCACATAAAAAAAATGACTATCATCTCATACTTTAGGATGCTTGTTTTAAAAAACAACTCAAACCTCCTGGCCTCTGCATCTACGTATGCACTCATCTATAGTTTTATTGAAGTAAATATAAGACAAAGACGCCAGAGCGTCAATAAACAGAGTATATGAAATAAACAAAATCAACAATGGCAGAATATTGACATGATATGACAAAAAAACACAGACAAGTATGGTTCAATTCTTCCACTACAATGCTCTCAAGAAGAAAGAACATATCCACGGAATCTAGGATAATGTCTGTCCTTGATGATGAGTCTAACCAAAAGGCCAAAAACACATCAGTTGAACTGGCTCAAACGAACCAATTTTCTTTGAGCCTTTGTTTTTTCCATGCAGAAAAAACACGTACACCTTGAAGACAAGACCGAAGAAAATGAACTCATCCTATCAAAATAGTCAGGAATACATCTGCAAACCCCATATAAGGGTCGGTCATGGCACGACCCACTAAGTTTGGGATTTTTTTAATTAAAATAGTAATTTTTCTTAACGTATGTACACAAGATCATTTTGTCAAAAATATTTTCAATGTAATAAAAGGTAAAATGGAAAAAAAAATATGAAAAGTACTCATGTGTGTACATATATGCATTCACAGGTATGAATCAAGATGTTCATTGTATATTAAAAAAATATTTTCGCGCATTATTTTTACATTCATGTATTTGTTTTGAAGGTTCATAGATTTAAAAATGTTGTTCATTATATGTACACATAAAGTAAAATAATATAAATCAAGAAATGTAAAAAACAGCGAAAAGGTTAAAAAAGACAATCATAAAGAGAGAAAAGTTGAAAACTCAAAATAAGTTGGCCCCTGAACACACATAATTTTCCGAGCAAAAGGCCGTGAGACAAAAAAATGAATAGCTTCGGGATGACAGATTCCTAAGATATGTCAATGCAATGTTGCTCCCGTGGGCTAAAATGCAGCTATTGCCGGGACACTGACTATCTAGTCCCGAGCTCATATGCTCCCTAATGAATAGTAAAAAATAGTAAAAAAAATTAATAAATTCTAAAAAAAGTGCAAACTTTGACAAATATTCTCGGTGCTTGCAAATTTTCATCTCGAAATAACATTGTTGGAAGTCATGGTAAAATATAAAAAATTGACACTCCAAAAATGCTATTTTTGAAAGTATTTTGGAGTGCTATTTTTTTTGCCATGACTTCCACGAATGTCATTTCGGGATGAAAATTTGCAAGCACCGAGAACATTTGTCAAAGTTTACACCAAAGAAATTCAGAATTTTTCAAAGGTTTTTTCATTTCTTTTGAATTTACTATTCATCCCGAGCTCAAATGAGCTCGGGAGTAGAAGGGTACTTTTGCTATTCCAGGCTCTACTTGGCGTTGATATGTTATTGTATCACAGTAAGAGCGAAATAGCTTGTTAAGTTAAGAGACACCCCATGCAAATGTCACTTTCATCTGGTGCTGACAAGCAACACACCACATGTGCATCACTTGTTGCAACTTGATTTTTTTGTAGATTTTTAAAAAGGTTTATCTATTAAACCATGCGTTCAAAGCACGAACCGATTTCATTATTGGATTTCTCGTGCCGAGGTCTTCAAAACTAGATCTCAAGTTAATAGGTTGGAACGAACCTTTTTTCATGAAGATACCCGGAATAAAAAAACCAGAAATTGAAAAATAAAAATATATAAAAACTGAACCTAAAATCTGCTAACCGAAAAAATTGTCAAAATCTGAAAGTATGGTTGTGCTTTTTCACTTTTTATTTAGAAGCATAGTTGTGCTTTTTCCTTTTCAACAAGCACGGTTCTGCTTCTCATTGAAGCACATGCTATGCCTTTGTTTTATTTTCGGGAAAGCACATTTATGCTTCTCATGAAAGTACATGTTGTGTGTTTCTCTTTCGGTAGGCACAATTGTTATTTTCGTGAAAGTACGGCATTTGCTTCTCTCGTGAAACCACAGGTTGTGTTTCTCGTGAAAGCATAGGTTATGCTTTTCTCTTTTTGAGGACGCAAAGTTATGCTTCTCGCAGAAAAGCACTGCTCCCCGAAGAATTTAAAAAATAAACTTAAAACCCTCTTAAACCTAAAACCTAGGAAAAACCAGTAAACTGAAAAGCCAAAAACTAAAAAAAATCAAATAAAACCCAAAAACATGTGTAGAAAGAAAAAAAGAAATACGAAGGGTACGCCAGAGCACGACTCAGGGCAGCGTCTAAGCGCACCACTTGGCACGCTCATGGGGCAGAAAAGTGACCGTTGCGGTTGCCCCCGGTGGAGTACCCGTCAGCTAATTGCTCCCAAGTAAGAGGCATACATACGTCATTGCTTGCTAGCAATGGTGGGGCGGGCTGGAGAATACTATTTCACACACCCCCTTTCCTCGTACATGGGTCTGCCCAAGTACCCTTCTTTTTACGTGCAAGCACTCCGGTTTTGGGAACCTTCGGTTTGTGACCGGATTTGAGAACATTCTGGAAGGTTCTTGAACCTTTTTTTATGGTTATTTTGTTTTCTCTTCTTGTTTTCTGTTTCTTTTTATTTTCAAAAGTTCATAATTTCAAAAAAATTCAATATACCCAAAAGTTCTTTGGATTTTTAAAAATGTTTGAAATCTCAAATTTTGTTCACGTTTTAAAAAATCATATATTTTTTTCAAAAAAATCATAATCTTGAAATTTTTGGAGTTTAATTTTTTTTCAAATTTTCAAATAATGCATGGAAATTCAGAAAAAAATCAAAGTTTCGCAAAAAAATCAATAGTTTTTTAAAAAATTCTTGGTTTTATAAAAATAGTTCTAAGTTTATTCATAAATTCAAATTATTTGCTTTTCCAGAAATGTTAACAATATTTTCAAATTTCTTCAAATTTTACTCATAAATTCAATTTTTTTGTTTTTTCCAGAAAATGTTTACAGTTCTAATATTTGTAATCTTTTACAAAACAATGTTCTCTTTTTCCAAAATTATTCAACTTTCCATAATATTCTTCATGTTTCATTAAATTTTGGAAACTTCTAAAATTGTTCATAATTTTAAACTCTGTTTGGAATTTTATGGAATTTAAAAATAATGGTATTTCAAAAATATTTCACGATTTTTTCTATATTTTTTCATACCTGCCTTTGGAGTTAGTTCATAAAACTTTTGTGCTTCTTTTAGTTTTAAAAAGCTTGTGAGGTAATTAGAAAAAAGGCTCGTGAGGTCCACTGCCTAGCAACACACGGACACGAGCGCGGGGTCGCGGTTACAGATCCTTGCGAGCGCTCTAGCCCCTTTGATTTTTTTTAGGTCGCACGATTTAGTAGTATAGTACTTCCCTCCTATATGGGCCTGCCCAGTAGGGAGGTGCCCTGTGCGTCACATTGTCTATCGCAGAATGCAACCAATGTGAGGTCCCGGGCCTGGCTAGCCCATTAGCAACCTGGAGGTCACGTACGATTTGTGTTTTTTCTCTCCCTCTCTTTTCCTTTTTCCCTACTGCCTATGATTTGAAAAACAAATAGTGCATTAAAAAAGTACATGCATTTTTTTAAAAAAGTTCTCGGATTAAAATACCGTTTATAAATTTGAAGAAAAAATGCGAACCAATCTGTGGTTGGATGGTTAGAGGGACACTGGTATCCCCAGCCCACCAGGATTCAAGTCCTGGTGCTCGCATTATTCCTGAATTTATTCCAGAATTTCTGGTGATGCGCTTTCAATGGGAGGAGACGTTCCCGTCGACGACAAGGCGCCTACGATGACTTTGTAAATTTCAAGATGATATGTTGTCTCAGTCTCTCGGAGGTGCTCATAGGGATAGGATGTGCGTGTGTGCGTTCATAGGAGTGAGTGTATGCGCATATATGTGAGCGCTTGCGTCTGTACTGTTGTTCAAAAAAAAAAACTGAAGAGAAAAATGGGTCGGCCCTATCAGGCCCACCCTGTGCGTCGCCCCATCAATCTGTAGCAAAATGAGACGAATACGAGGTCTCAGGTCTGGCTGGCCCATTAGTAACCTGTGAGCTCCAAGCAACATGCGGTTTGTGTTATTTGCCTATCCTTTTTTTCCCACTGTGTATGATTTAAAAAATAGTGAGCGCAAAAAGTTCTTGCATTTGAAAAAATGTTCGCAGAGTAGAATAATGTTTATAAATTTGGAAAAAATAGTTCATCAATGAAAAATGTACCTGAATTCAAGAAATTTCCACAAGTCTGAAGATTGTTTGTAAATTAAATTAATGTTAAGAGAGACCTGAAGGATGGAAGTATCACCAAATAACTAGCTATAAACAGGAGTGCGTGAAAGCTTTCTATATGTGTGTCAGAGCCATGAGTTGGTCGCGAGATCTTTATGGGTTTCACCTCTAGCCTACCCCAACTTGTTTGGAACTAAAAGCTTTGTTGTTGTTCATAAATTGAAAAAAAAAATCATAAATTCAAAATATATTTATGAATTAAAAAATGCTCACGAAATTGCATAACACATCAAAATTTAAAAAGGAAGTTCATGGATTTTTAGAAAAATGTAGGTCCATTTGAAAAATGTTCACGACTTTGGGAAATGTTCATGAATTAGTTTTGTGGACGTGAATTTGAAAAAAAAAGTGTACCTTTCATCCTTTAATTTTTGACAGAGTCTAGATTTGGTCCCTTAAGTTCAAAACCGGACAACTTGCACCCTTAATTACCGAAACCGGATAAGATTCATCCTTGTTCACAGTTTTGACCGGTTTTGGTGTTGTCCCACCCTGGTTTTGACTATGCCGACTGAAATTCATGTGTTTTTTCCAAGTCCGTGTAATGTTTTCAAATTCTGATACTTTTTTCAAATATGTGAACTTTTAAAAAGCATATGTACTTTTTTATACCCACGTACTTTTTCCAAGTTCACGTACCTTTTCAAATCTGCGTACTTTTTAAAACTTCATGTAGTTTTTTCAAATTCATGTAATTTTTAAAAATGGTTGTACTTTTTCATATTTGCGTACATTTTTTTGGAAAGAATTCATGAACTTGATAATTTTATGCGAACTTGAAAAAAGTACGCGAATTTCAAACTTTTTTACGCAAATTAGAAAAAAAATATGTTGATTTGGAAAAATATGTCCACTTGAAACAAGTGTGTGAGTTTCAGACAAAGTTTATCGATTGGAAAAGGAACACGGATTTGAAAGAAATATGTGTACTTTAAAAAGTATGCAGATTTGGAACAAGTATGCAAATTCCAAAAATAATTCATGGTTTGAGAAAAATACTCAGATTTGATAAAATTACACGAACTTGGGAAAATACCCGGATTTGAAAAAAGTATGCAATTTGTTTCTTAAAAAACGGACTTGAAAAAGGTACACAAATTTTAAAATAGTTCACGGAAAAAGTATGCTTATTTTTGAAAAGAAATATACAACCTTGCTAAAACAACGCGGATTTGAAAAGAGTATGTGAATTTCAAAAAGTTCATGAATATGAAAAATATACGTGAATTTGAGTGAGCACCTGTCAAAACCAAGGTGAGTTAGCACCAAAACCGGTCAAAACCGAGACCTAGGATGAATATTGTCCGGTTTCGATAGTTGGGGGTGCAAGTTGTCCGATTTTAAAGTTAAGGGACCAAATTTAGACTCCATCAAAAATTGAGGGACGAAAAGTATACTTTTCCAAAAAAAATGTTCACGAGGAGGGAGGCCTACGGAGCGCCGTTGTCGCCATGGGATACGGGACCAATCTACATATTCGAGATAGCAATTTTTTTTCCTCCTTGCCCATCAGTGTACTAGGTATGAATTTGTGCTCCATCTAGGTTGCACAATCCGCACCAAACAGTTCATCCTTGAGAACTAAAGAAGTACTCCCTCCGTTCCACAATACATGACTTTCATTTGTTAAAATATAGATGTATTTAGACATATTTTAGTATATAGAAACATTTATTTTTGGATAAATGAAAGTCAAGTATTTTGGAACGGGGGGAGTAGTTCTTTAGGTGTAAATCTGTTGTACCAAGAAGCTAAAAGCACCGCCATGTGACAATAGGTACACTTCCTTAACAAAAAAGCAGGAAAAACACGTATTGTGATGGGTATGTTGACTAAATATTATGAAGGAAATCGTCTTGAGCGGGCCAACCGCGTGCTTGGATGACATTTTTTAGGCCTTCCATGACAAAAAAAATGCATGACAGAATTGAGGGTGAGAATTTTTTCGGTGATTGCTCGGTTGATTTGCAGCTGTTCAGTATATGGTTGATGGTTTCGAACTTGTCGGGCCCAGTTGTCGGTCTCTAATACATGAGCGAGATGCTGGATTGTTAGCGTGATAGTGCGCGACCGTGGGAGACTCTGGCATGTACATAGAGATCTCGGCCCCGATTGATGCGAAACTGTAGCTAGTATGATACTGTTGTGTGATAGTTGAAAACCCGTTATGCATGCGCAAGTAGTAGCTGAAAACCCATTATGCGCGAGTAGTTATTCGGTGTAGTGCTAGGATCTGGTTTTCCCTACTGTCGGGGTCGGATCTACGCTGGAGTGTTTTCCCCCTAGGGTCACAACCTGGGGTTCTCCTGCCCTCCGCCGCGCCGCCGCCGAGAGTTTCACATCGCAGTTCAAGAGCGCCGCCAGGCACGCCTGGTTTCCTTGATTGGCCTCCCATGGGGTTGATCTAGTTTGTTACTATCTCATCGTAGACTAGCCCTTGCGGGGCTGTAAGAGACGGATTGTAAGTCATGGCGACACAGGACGATGCAAACAAATCGAGGGGCAAGAGTTCGGAAGACCCCAGTAGCCTCCTAGAAAGGCTACACCTTGAAGAGGACGTGCTTGATAACCGTGTTTGGGAAGAAGAAGTAGACGGAAGAAAAGCCCAAGTGGTTGGCGCTGGCTAGAGTTTTGGCAGAGAAATTTTTGGGCCAAGGAGCCTTGATAGCAGACATGAGGGCGGCATGGAATCCCGCTAGAGAGGTGGTGTGGCACAGAATTAACCCAAATTTCTTCTCTATTTAGTTCAATTTTTTGGCTAATTGGAACCAAGCAATCCATCAAGGTCATTGGGACTTTAAAGGAATGGCGCTGATAATTGCATAATATGATGGGTTCAAGATGAAGGAAACATGCCCTACAGGCAATAATAAAGTTGTTATTTATATTTCCTTATATCATGATAAATGTTTATTATTCATGCTAGAATTGTATTAACCGAAAACTTGATACTTGTGTGAATGCATGGACAAAACAAAGTGTCCCTAGTATACCTGTACTAGACTAGCTCGTTAATCAAAGATGGTTAAGTTTTCTGACCATAGACATGTGTTGTCATTGATGAACGAGATCACATCATTAGGAGAATGATGTGATGGACAAGACCCATCTGTTAGCTTAGCATAATGATCGTTAAGTTTTATTTGCTATTGCTTTCTTCATGACTTATACATATTCCTTTGACTATGAGATTATGCAACTCTAGAATACTGGAGGAATATCGTGTGTGCTATCAAACGTCACAACGTAACTGGGTGATCATAAAGATGCTCTACAGGTATCTTCGAAGATGTTTGTTGGGTTGGTATAGATCGAGATTAGGATTTGTCATTCCGAGTATCAGAGAGGTATCTCTGAGCCATCTTGGTAATGCACGTCATCATAAGCCTTTCAAGCAATGTGGCTAATGAGTTAGTTGTGGGATGATGCATTACGGAACGAGTAAAGAGACTTGCCGGTAACAAGATTGAACTAGGTATGAAGATACCGACGATCGAATCTCGGGCAAGTAACATACCGATGACAAAGGGAATGACGTATGTTGTCATTGCGGTTTGACCGATAAAGATCTTCATAGAATATGTAGGAACCAATATGAGCATCTAGGTTCCGTTGCTGGTTATTGACCGGATATGTGTCTCGGTCATGTCTACATAGTTCTAGAACCCGTAGGGTCTGCACGCTTAATGTTCGATGATGATTTGTATAATGAGTTATGTGTTTTGGTGACCGAAGATTGTTCAGAGTCCCGGATGAGATCACGAACATGACGAGGAGTCTCGAAATGGTCGAGAGGTAAAGGTTGATATATTGGACGATAACATTCGGACACCGGAATAGTTCTGGAGTGTTTCGGGTACTTATCGGAGTACCGAGGGGTTACCAGAACCCCCCTGGGAAAGTTATGGGCCACATGGGCCTTGGGAGGGAGGCACACTAGCCCACAAGGGGCTGGCGCGCCCCCCACTTGGAAGGGGTCCGAATTGGAGTAGGGAAGGGGGCGGCGCCCCCCTTTCCTTCTCCTTCTCCATCCCCCTTTCCCTCTCCGGTAAAAGGAAGGTGGTCCGAATTGAACTTGGAGTCCTAGTAGGACTCCTCCCCACTTGGGGGCGCGCCTAGGCCGGCCTCCTCCCTCTCCCTCCTTTATATACGGGGGCAGGGGGTGACGATGCCATGTACCGAGGGTAGGGCAATAGACACTGCCCTACCTTCATAGATCATAGACAATCAAAGGACAGCAAGTTCAACCGACTGGAATCACCTGAGTGCATGCCCACTCAACCAACATCTCCACTCGGATATCCCAATTCCATTCTACCAGTATATCATCACTCGACCGTACAAGAAACCACTCGGAGTACATAAGGCTTAAAGTCACCCCGGATAGCAACGGTCAGGCATTCACTCTGTAGTATTAATGATCAGTTATATGACTTTATTGCTGGCGTTACCAGTAACGTCTCTCCTTTATGTACACTGAACTCTTTGTAACGTGGGCTGGCTGGGGTCCTGGCGTACTCTATATAAGCCACCCCTCCACTGGGACAAGGGTTCGCACCCCCTGTAACTTCACGCATAATCCAATCGACCGAGCCTCTTGGCACCGAGACGTAGGGCTGTTACTTCCTTCGTGAAGGGCCTGAACTCGTACATCTTGCATGCACAATCTCACCGTAGGTACGATCTTGCCTCTACATTCCTACCCCCTATTCTACTGTTAGACTTAGAACCACGACAGTTGGCGCCCACCATGGGGCGGGTGTCTTAGCGACTTTCCGGTGAGGTTGCGATTTCTTCGAGTCCTTTCATCATGGTTTTCGGCGGAGGTTTGGCTGAGGTCCGCGAGATCCATCTCGGCGCGCTCGTCTTCATCGCCGACGACTCTGCTTGACTTCAGGAAGCTCCTCTCGACGTCGAGGCGCTCCCCGTCCATGGGGCGACACACTTTCGCGCATGCGTTCGCGGCGTCCTTCTGTGGCAGTCGTCGACTCAGTATTGGTCGGCTCCCATGATATCTTCGCTCCCTGCTATTCGCCATCACAAGCGATCCGGTCGGTCGCGGCTCCAGCGGTCGGTGAAGCATGCAGTGGCATGTCAGTCCGCCACCCCTCAAGTCACGGCAATCGAGCCCGACGAATCTCTCTACGGCCTGTTCGACTGGCTTTATCAAGACCCTACCCGAGTGCGACAGCAGCGGCCCCGAGGCGGAGGTCCTCATGGTCGACACGCCACGCAGCCCGCCTGGCATGCGTCGCAATGGCGGTGATGACGGCAGCGGCGATCCGCCGCGTGTTCATGAAGAATATCACCCTGAAACTCTCTCTTCTCAGCAGAGGGAGGAACTTCACCGCTGCAATATGGAGGCCCTCCACACGCCTGTTGTCGGAGAGACCTCTGAGGCTCGGGCCTTGGAGGCAGCACGATTGGCCACTTTGGCTGAGCGCACTCGACTAGAGAACCTTCAGCGTGCACTCGACGACCGTGCTCGGCGGCAGATCCCCGAATCCAGTCGACGGCAGCGGCAATTGTTCCCGCCGGAACCGTAGGTATACCGCACTCCGATCCAGAACCTTACGGCCGCGGCCCGCATAGCAGAATCTATTCAGCCATCCCAATCGGAAGCTGGTAGAGGTTTGATGCAGATCAGAGCGCTGCTCCGAGCAGCAGGAGAGCAGAACACTTCAGTGTCTCAGTCGCGTAGCAGAATTCATAGCAGATCTGTAGTAGCTGACACTGTTCAGTCGGCTCACAACCCAAGATCGCCTCCGCGGCGTGAAGGGCGAGAGCATCGCCAAGGGCAGTACTTGGGTCAGAACCATGAGCAGCACGATCATCGTCTCGACCGTGATGACCTCCGTCGAGTGCCTACACCCCCTTCGAGGGGCAAATCATATGTGCCCCGTCATTATGATGATAGGCGCCCGTAGAGCAAAGAGCGGAGGAGGCCAGTCGACCCAAGGGAACCAGGGTTTGATGCAAGGTCAATTTTGGTGCAAGGTTTGGTGGACAGGAATTGAGCACATAGAGAAGGGCAAGACAGAGATCACCCGACTAGAAGCAGAGTGCATGTTTCTGGTCCTAAGTATTTTAGCAGAGCCATCAGGGCTGCAGAGATCCCTCCCAACTTCAGGTTGGCGACTGGCGTCAGTAAGTTCACTGGTGAATCGAAGCCTGACACCTGGCTTGAGGACTACCGAGTGGCTGTGTAGATCAGTGGAGGAAACGATGAAGTGGCCATGAAGCACCTTCCCCTGATGCTTGAAGGGTCAGCTAGAGCTTGGTTGAATCAGTTGGCTCCGGGCAGTATATTCAGCTGGGAAGAGTTGGCCTGAGTATTCGTCAGAACGTTCGAGGGCACGTGCAGACAACCAGCAGGATTGGCAGAATTGCAACATTGTGTGCAAAAACCGAATAAAACTTTTGAGGGATTACATCCAGAGGTGGTCCACTTTGCATCACACGATGGAGAATGTGTCTCAGCACCAAGCAGTTTGCGCCTTCAAGGAGGGCGTTCGGTATCGGGAGCTCAACTTGAAATTTGATCGGACAGGAGACATGTCTTTGACCCGAATGATGGAGATAGCCACTCGGTACGCAAACGGCGAAGAAGAAGACCGGCTCCGCAGCGGCAAGAGCAAACCAGTTGGCCAGGACACTGGAGGAGGTAATTCCAATCGGAAGCAGAAGCGCAAAGCAGAACCTGCGGCGCCTGGAGAGATTGCAGTCACAACCCAAGGAAAATCTAAAGGAAAACCTAAAGGGCCCTGGGCCCCTAAGAAGGTGAAAGATTCAACCGGGAACGACGTGTTGGATTTGCCATGTCACATTCACATCAAGAAGGATGAAGAGGGAAATCTTATCTATCCCAAGCATACCACTCGATAGTGTCGAGTCCTTATACATCAGTTCCAAGAAAAGCAACCCAGTGAGAAAGAGAAGGAATCTGATAAAGATGAGGACAAAGAAGAGGATGATGAAGGATTTCCCAATGTCAATTCCACTTTGGTGATTTTTGCTGACGTCGAAAGCAAAAGTCGACTGAAAGTCATCAAGAGGGAAGTGAACATGGTTGCTCCGGCAACGACGACGTATCTAAAATGGTCAAAGACTCCTATCACATTCGACCAGTTGGACCACCCGCCGCACGTTGCCACCCCTGGGAGGCAAGCGTTGGTGGTCGACCCGGTTGTTGGGGGCACCCGATTGACCAAAGTCTTGATGGATGGTGGCAGCGGATTGAACATTTTGTATGCTGAGACCCTCCGAGGGATGGGTGACGACCCACAAGTATAGGGGATCTATCGTAGTCCTTTCGATATGTAAGAGTGCCGAACCCAACGAGGAGCAGAAGGAAATGACAAGCGGTTTTCAGCAAGGTATTCTCTGCAAGTACTAAAATAAGTGGTAACAGATAGTTTTGTGATGAGATAAATTGTAACGAGCAATCAAGTAACAAAAGTAAATAAAGTGCAGCAAGGTGGCCCAATCCTTTTCGTAGCAAAGGACAAGCCGGAACAAACTCTTATAATAGGAAAAGCGCTCTCGAGGACACATGGGAATATCGTCAAGCTAGTTTTCATCACGTTCATATGATTCGCGTTTGATACTTTGATAATTTGATATGTGGGTGGACCGGTGCTTGGGTGTTGTTCTTACTTGAACAAGCATCCCACTTATGATTAACCTCTATTGCAAGCATCCGCAACTACAACAAAAGTATTAAGGTAAACCTAACCATAGCATGAAACATATGGATCCAAATCAGCCCCTTACGAAGCAACACATAAACTAGGGTTTAAGCTTCTGTCACTCTAGCAACCCATCATCTACTTATTACTTCCCAATGCCTTCCTCTAGGCCCAAATAATGGTGAAGTGTTATGTAGTCGACGTTCACATAACACCACTAGAGGCTAGACAACATACATCTTATCAAAATATCAAACGAATACCAAATTCACATGACTACTAATAGAAGACTTCTCCCTTGTCCTCAGGAATAAACGTAATTACTCACAAAGCATATGCATGTTCATAATCAGAGGGTTAATAATATGCATATAGGATCTGAACATATGATCTTCCACCAAATAAACCAACTAGCATCAACTACAAGGAGTAATCAACACTACTAGCAACCTACTAGCACCAATCCCGGACTTTGAGACAAGAATTGGATACAAGAGATGAACTAGGGTTTGGAGATGAGATGGTGCTGGTGAAGATGTTGATGGAGATTGCCCTCTCCCGATGAGAGGAGCGTTGGTGATGACGATGGTGATGATTTCCCCCTCCCGGAGGGAAGTATCCCCGGCAGAACAGCTCTGCCGGAGCTCTAGATTGGTTCCGCCTCGTGGCGGTGGAGTCTCGTCCCGAAAGGTTCCTTCTTATTTTTTCTCATCGAGAGACTTCATATAGGAGAGGATGGACGTCGGAGAGCCACCAGGGGGCCCACGAGGTAGGGGGGCGCGCCCTAGGGGGGGCGCCCCCACCCTCGTGAGCAGGGTATGGGCCCCATGGCCTTCATCTTTGGCGAGGATTTTTTTTTATTTATTTTAAGATGTTCTGTGGAGTTTCAGGACTTTTGGAGTTGCACAGAATAGGTCTCTAATATTTGCTCCTTTTCCAGCCCAGAATTCCAGCTGCCGGCATTCTCCCTCCTTATGTAAACCTTGTAAAATAAGAGAGAATAGCCATAAGTATTGTGACATAAAGTGAAATAACAGTCCATAATGCAATAAATATCGATATAAAAGCATGATGCAAAATGGACGTATCAACTCCCCCAAGGTTAGACCTCGCTTGTCCTCAAGCGATAAGCCGATAACAATAAATATGTCCTCATGTTTAGAGGTAGAGGCGTCGATAAAAATAAAATACGGACATGAAGGCATCATGATTATTCTCATAACATCAACATATATAGATTTTGTCATATGATTACTTATGTTCAAGTGATGATCTATTCACAATGCAAAAGTATAAATCATAAACCTTATTGGGCTCCGACAAACTATAATCTCAGTCATTGAAGCAATTGCAATTTACCATAACACCGGAAAGAGTCTATGTCAGAGCTAAAAAGCAAGTCCACATACTCAACTATCATTTAGTCCTCCATAATTGCTAACACTCACGCAATACTTGTGGTTACGGAGTTTTAATCGGACACAGAGAAAGATAGGGGCTTATAGTTTTGCCCCACAACCTTTTACCTCAAGGGTAATGTCAACAATAGTGGTTCATGCTCCCCTACATCCAATTAGATATATATATATATATATATATATATATATATCATGTTCTTTCCAACATGCTGAGCTTGCCAAAGGATAAAATGAAAAAGAAAAGGTGAAGATCACTGTGACTCTTGCATAAGGTAGGAGATAATAATAAAGGATAGGCCCTTCGCAGAGGGAAGCAGAGGTTGCCATGCGCTTTTATGGTTGGATGCATAAAATCTCAATGTGAAAGAACGTCACTTTATATTGCCCCTTGTGATATGAACCTTTATTATGTAGTCCGTCGCTTTTATTACTTCCACATCACAAGATCGTATAAGGCTTATTTCTCCCACACCAATCAATCATACATATTTAGAGCAATTTTTATTGCTTTGCACCGATGACAACTTACTTGAAGGATCTTACTCAATCCATAGGTAGAAATGGTGGACTCTCATGGCAAAACTGGTTTAAGGGTATTTGGAAGCACAAGTAGTATTTCTACTTGGTGCTGAGAATTTGGCTAGCATGAGGTGGAAAGGCAAGCTCAACAAGTTAGAGGATCCATGACAACATACTTTATCTTAGATATAAGAAAGACATAACTCATTATGTTGTCTTCCTTGTCCAACATCAACCCTTTAGCATGTCATATTTTAATGAGTGCTCCCAATCATAAAAGATGTCAATGATAATATATCTATATGTGAAAACCTCTCTTTCCTTATTACTTCCTATTAATTGCAACAATGACCAAAGCTATGTCTGCCAACTCCCAACAACTTTTAATCATCATACTCTTTCTATGTGAAGTCATTACTCTCAATAAGATCAATATGAACTCTTTGTTTCTTTTTCTCTTTTCTTTTATTCACCCAAGATCATGGCAAAATAATCAAGCCCTTGACTCAACACTAATCTTTATTATATATAGCTCACGGACTCGATTAAAAGAGAGATCATAAAGCAAACTCAAAACTAGATCATGCCATAAACTTTATTCTACTAGATCAAGATACTACTAATAGGATCGAACTAAGAAAAACGGTATAGGAGTTGTGATTGTCATACGATACCGGGGCACCTCCCCCAGGCTTGGCAGTTGCCAAGGGGAGTGCCCATACCCATGTGATTATGTCTCCTTCTTTGTTGTCGGTGTAATATTCTTGGCGATGATTCCCCTCAGGATGCGGTTCTCCTCCTCGAGCTTATCGACTTGCTGTTTGAGGTCCATTATTTCCTTATGAAGCTTTCCTGTGACAGCTAAAGCTCCTTGCACCCAAGGGTGTTGCATAGCTGCGGGAGAACAAGTGACACTCCTCTTCATATTTTCATAAGAAAGAAATCTAACATTAGAAGGGATAACCGAGTTTGGAATAGCTGAGCTCTGTAGTTCCCCCATCGTGAACCCAGCTCGGAGGCGAGAGGTGACTTCTTGATCCTCCATGGCATCTACTCTCATCAAGTCAGCCTCCATCTCTTCCTCCGTTGCTGGCCCAAAGTGGTCAGCGTCACTGTTTGCCCTTGGTTCCGGTGCTGGATTAGATACCCGGCTCTCCCCGATTGATTCTTGAGAAGACATCTTGCTCTAATCTGCAGCAGCAACAGCTCGAAAACAAAAACAGAGGAGATTTGTGTGATACGGGAGTCAAAACCTTCAGGAGAATATATAATGAATTTTTACCGACCAAAATACGTATCGTGTAAGAAAATGGAGTCCGGAAGGCACACGAGGTGCTCACGAGGTAGGGGGCGCGCCCAGGGGGGTAGGGCGCGCCCACCACCCTCGTGGGGCCCTCGTGTCCTTCCCGGACTGCTACTTATTTTTCTATTTTTCTAAATATTCCAAAACGGAGAAATATTGCCTTAAAAATTGTTTTGGAGTCGGTTTACTTACCGTACCACATACCTATTCTTTTTCGGGGTCTGAACGTTCCAGAAAGTGTCCCTTATGTATTCCTCCGGGGTTATGGTTTCAATAATATTGGTTTCAACATTTATGGGATTACCTGAGATATAATGTTTAATTCTTTGACCGTTTACCACCTTCGGATTTGTGCCTTCAAAGTTTTTGATCTTTATGGCACCGGAACGATAGACCTCTTCGATAACATAGGGGCCTTCCCATTTAGAGAGAAGTTTTCCTGCAAAAAATCTTAAACGAGAGTTGTATAGCAATACATAATCACCTACATTAAACTCACGCTTTTGTATCCTTTTTTCATGCCATCTTTTAACTTTTTCTTTAAACAACTTGGCATTTTCATAAGCTTGGGTTCTCCATTCATCAAGTGAGCTAATATCAAATAACCTCTTCTCACCGGCAAGTTTGAAATCATAGTTAAGCTCTTTAATAGCCCAATATGCCTTATGTTCTAGTTCGAGAGGTAAGTGACATGCTTTTCCATAAACCATTTTATACGAAGACATACCCATAGGATATTTGTATGCAGTTCTATAAGCCCACAATGCATCATCAAATTTCTTGGACCAATTCTTTCTAGACATATTAACAGTCTTTTGCAAAATTAATTTGAGCTCTCTATTGCTCAACTCTACTTGACCACTAGACTGAGGGTGATAAGGAGATGCAATTCTATGATTAACATCATACTTAGCAAGCATTTTACGGAAGGCACCATGAATAAAGTGTGAACCACCATCAGTCATTAAATATCTAGGGACTCCAAACCTCGTAAAAATAACTTCTTTAAGCATTTTAATAGAAGTGTTATGATCAACACTACTAGTTGGAATAGCTTCTACCCACTTAGTAACGTAATCAACAACAACTAGAATATGTGTGTATCCATTAGAGGCAGGAAAAGGTCCCATATAATCAAAGCCCCAAACATCAAATGGTTCAATAACAAGAGAATAATTCATAGGCATTTCTTGACGTCTACTAATATTACCAATTCTTTGACATTCATCACAAGACAAGACAAACTTACGGGCATCCTTGAAGAGAGTAGGCCAATAAAAACCAGATTGCAATACCTTATGTGCAGTTCTATCTCTAGCGTGGTGTCCTCCATAAGCCTCGGAATGACACTTGCATAGGATTTGTTCATGTTCATGCTCAGGTACACAACATCTAATAACACCATCTACTCCTTCTTTATAAAGATGTGGGTCATCCCAAAAGTAATGTCTTAAATCATGGAAAAACTTTTTCTTTTGCTGGTATGTGAAGCTAGGTGGTATAAACTTAGCAACAATATAATTAGCATAATCAGCATACCATGGAGTACTACGAGAAGTACTTATAACATTTAATTGTTCATCAGGAAAGCTATCGTTAATAGGTAGTGGATCATCAAGAACATTCTCTAACCTAGACAAGTTGTCTGCAACGGGGTTCTCAGCTCCCTTTCTATCAACAATATGCAAATCAATTTCTTGTAGCAAGAGAACCCATCTAATAAGTATAGGTTTAGCATCTTTCTTTTCCATAAGGTATTTAATAGCAGCATGATCAGTGTGAATAGTTACTTTAGAATCAACAATGTAAGGTCTGAACTTATCACAAGCAAATACAACTGCTAAAAGCTCTTTTTTAGTAGTAGCATAATTTCTTTGAGCATTGTCTAGAGTCTTACTAGCATAACAAATAACATTGAATTTCTTATCAACTCTTTGCCCTAGAACAGCACCTACAGGCTACAACATAATCACTAGCATCACACATAATTTCAAAGGGTAAATTCCAATCAGGTGGCTGAACAACAGGTGCAGAGACTAATGCTTTCTTAAGTATTTCAAATGCTTCTACACAATCATCATCAAAGACAAATGGTATATCTTTTTGTAATAAATTAGTCAGAGGCCGAGAAATTTTTGAGAAGTCCTTAATGAACCTCCTGTAAAATCCGGCGTGACCAAGGAAACTTCTTATACCTTTGATGTCCTTGGGACATGGAATCTTTTCAATAGCATCGACCTTGGCTTTATCAACTTCAATACCTCTTTCAGAAACTTTGTGCCCCAAGACAATACCTTCATTAACCATAAAGTGGCACTTTTCCCAATTCAAGACAAGATTAGTTTCTTCACATCTCTGCAAAACTCGATCAAGATTGCTCAAGAAATCATCAAAAGAGGAACCATAGACGAAAAAATCATCCATGAAAACCTCACAAATCTTTTCACAAAAGTCAGAGAATATAGCCATCATGCATCTTTGAAAGGTAGCAGGTGCATTACATAAACCAAAAGGCATACATCTATAAGCAAAAGTACCAAAAGGGCATGTAAAAGTAGTCTTTGATTGATCTCTACCCGACACAGGTATTTGAGAGAAACCAGAATAACCATCTAGAAAGCAATAGTGTGTATGTTTGCATAATCTTTCTAGCATTTGATCAATAAAAGGAAAGGGGTAATGATCTTTCTTAGTAGCTTTATTTAATTTGCGGAACTCAATTACCATCCTATAACCTGTGATAATTCTTTGTGGAATCAATTCATCTTTATCATTAGGAACAACAGTAATACCTCCCTTCTTAGGGACACAATGGACATGACTTATCCACTGACTATCAGCAACGGGATAGATTATACGTGCCTCCAGAAGCTTGAGCATTTCTTTTCTTACCACTTATTTCATTTTAGGATTCAGACGTCGTTGAGGATCACGAACTGGTTTGGCATCTGCTTCCAAATTTATTTTATGTTGACATAGAGTGGGACTAATGCCCTTAAGATCATCAAGAGTATATCCAATAGCAGCACGATGCTTCTTCAGAGTTTTCAATAATCTTTATTCTTCATGCTCTGAAAGGTTAGCACTAATAATAATAGGATATATCTTCTTTTCATCAAGATAAGCATATTTAAGATTATCAGGCAAAGGTTTAAGCTCAAACACGGGATCACCCTTGGGTGGAGGAGGATCCCCTAAAATTTCAACAGGCAAATTGTGTTGTAGAATAGGTTCCTGTTTAAAGAATACTTCATCTATTTCCCTTCTTTCATTCATGAACATATCATTTTCATGGTCTAGCAAATAGTGTTCTAAAGGATCACTAGGAGGTACGACAATAGAAATAAGACCAATAATTTCATCCTTACTAGGTAATTCTTCCTCACGATGTTGTTTACTAAATTTAGAGAAATTAAACTCATGAACCATATCATCCAAGCCAATAGTAACAACATTCTTTTTGCAATCTATCCTAGCATTAATAGTGTTCAAGAAGGGTCTACCAAATATAATGGGACAAAAGCTATCTTGCGAAGAAGTAAGAACAAGAAAATCAGAAGGATATTTAGTTTTCCCACACAAGACTTCAACATCTCTAACAATTCCAATTGATGAAATAGTATCTCTATTGGCAAGTTTAATTGTGACATCAATACCTTCTAACTCAGCAGGTGCAATTTCATTCTTAATCTCTTCGTATAAAGTATGCACTCGCAGCCATATCACATAAGCCATGATAACAATGATCTCCTATTTTAACAGAAATAACAGGCACGCCTACCACAGGTCTATGTTTATCTTTAGCACAAGGTTTAACAATTCTAGCAGTTTCACCTTCGAACTGAATAACATGCCCATCAATATTATCAGACAAGAGATCTTTAACAATAGCAATATTAGGTTCTACTTTAACTTGCTCAGGAGGTGTATAAGTTCTAATATTGCTTTTACGAACCACAGTTGAAGGTTTAGCATGATCCTTTATTCTAACAGGGAAAGGTGGTTTCTCAACATAAGAAGTAGGAACAATAGGATCATTATAAGTGACAGTCTTTTCTTCAACTATAATAGGTGCAACTACTTTTACTTCTATGGGAGGATGCTATTTAAACCACTTCTCCTTAGGGAGATCAACATAAGTAGCAAAAGATTCACAGAAAGAGGCTACTATCTCAGAGTCAAGTCCATATTTAGTGCTAAACTTACGGAAAATATCGGTATCCATAAAAGATTTAACACAATCAAACTTAGGTGTCATACCTGACTCCTTACCTTTGTCAAGGTCCCAATCTTCAGAGTTGCGTTTAATTCTATCCAATAAATTCCATCTGAATTCAATAGTCTTCATCATAAAAGAGCCAACACAAGAAGTATTGAGCATGGTTTGATTATTATGAGAAAGCCGAGCATAAAAACTTTGCATAATTATTTCTCTCGAGAGCTCATGATTGGGGCATGAATATAACATTGATTTAAGCCTCCCCCAAGCTTGAGCGATGCTTTCTCCTTCATGAGGCCATAAATTATATATATAATTGCGATCACGATGAACAAGATGCATAGGGTAATACTTTTGATGAAATTCCAATTTCAATCTTTTATAGTTCCATGATTTCATATCATCACATAGCCTATACCATATCAATGCGTCTCCCTTCAAAGATAAAGGGAAGACCTTCTTCTTAGCAACATCATCGGGTATACCTGCAAGCTTAAATAATCCACAAACTTCATCCACATATATTAAGTGCTCATCAGGATGCTTTGTTCCATATCATGTAAAAGGGTTAGCTAGCAGTTTTTCCATCATACCTGAAGGAAATTCAAAAGGAGTTTCATTTTCAATAGGTTCAGTAGGTTGAGGAGCAACTCTTTTCTCTACTGGACGGGGTGAAGATACCCCTAACAAGCCCCTCAGAGAATTACTTTCCATAGTAGCAAGTGACAGTAAATTTCAGCACACTATATAAATTTTTCCTTACCAAATTCCACCCACCAAAGGCGCTACACTCCCCCGCAATGGAGCCAGAAAAGAGTCTTGATGACCCACAAGTATAGGGGATCTATCATAGTCCTTTCGATAAGTAAGAGTGTCGAACCCAACGAGGAGCAGAAGGAAATGATAAGCAGTTTTCAGCAAGGTATTCTCTGCAAGTACTGAAATAAGTGGTAACAGATAGTTTTGTGATAAGATAAATTGTAACGAGAAATCAAGTAACAAAAGTAAATAAAGTGCAGCAAGGTGGCCCAATCCTTTTTGTAGCAAAGGACAAGCCGGAATAAACTCTTATAATAGGAAAAGCGCTCCCGAGGACACATGGGAATATCGTCAAGCTAGTTTTCATCACGTTCACATGATTCGCGTTCGATACTTTGATAATGTGATATGTGGGTGGAACGGTGCTTGGGTTCTGTTCTTACTTGAACAAGCATCCCACTTATGATTAACCTCTATTGCAAGCATCCGCAACTACAACAAAAGTATTAAGGTAAACCTAACCATAGCATGAAACATATGGATCCAAATCAGCCCCTTACGAAGCAACGCATAAACTAGGGTTTAAGCTTCTGTCACTCTAGCAACCCATCATCTACTTATTACTTCCCAATGCCTTCCTCTAGGCCCAAATAATGGTAAAGTGTTATGTAGTCGACGTTCACATAACACCACTAGAGGCTAGACAACATACATCTTATCAAAATATCAAACGAATACCAAATTCACATGACTACTAATAGCAAGACTTCTCCCTTGTCCTCAGGAACAAACATAATTACTCACAAAGCATATTCATGTTCATAATCAGAGGGGTAATAATATGCATATAGGATCTGAACATATGATCTTCCACCAAATAAACCAACTAGCATCAACTACAAGGAGTAATCAACACTACTAGCAACCTACTAGCACCAATCCCGGACTTTGAGACAAGAATTGGATACAAGAGATGAACTAGGGTTTGGAGATGAGATGGTGCTGGTGAAGATGTTGATGGAGATTGCCCTCTCCCGATGAGAGGAGCGTTGGTGATGAGGATGGTGATGATTTCCCCCTCCCGGAGGTTAGTATTCCCGGCAGAACAGCTCTGCCGGAGCTCTAGATTGGTTCCGCCTCGTGGCGGCGGAGTCTCATCCTGAAAGGTTCCTTCTTATTTTTTTTCTCATCGAAAGACTTCATATAGGAGAGTATGGACGTCGGAGAGCCACCAGGGGCCCATGAGGTAGGGGGTGCGCCCCCACCCTCATGAGCAGGGTGTGGGCCCCCTGGCCTTCATCTTTGCGAAGATTTTTCTTTATTTATTTTAAGATGTTCCGTGGAGTTTCAGGACTTTTGGAGTTGCGCAGAATATGTCTCTAATATTTGCTCCTTTTCCAGCCCAGAATTCCAGCTGCCGACATTCTCCCTCCTTATGTAAACCTTGTAAAATAAGAGAGAATAGCCATAAGTATTGTGACATAAAGTGAAATAACAGTCCATAATGCAATAAATATCGATATAAAAGCATGATGCAAAATGGACGTATCAATGGTCATTCTGATGTCCAAACTCAGTGAGAGCAACATGCGGTTCCACGGAGTTATACCTAGAAAGAAAGCCGATTCACTCGGTCAGATCACTCTTGACGTGGCTTTCGGTGATTCAAAGAATTACCGTAAGGAAAAGTTGACATTTGAAGTCGTGGATTTTCACAGTGCCTATCATGCTATCCTGGGCAGAACTGTGTATGCTCGTTTCAGGGCTCGACCATGTTATGTGTATCTCAAACTCAAAATGCCCGGCCCTAGGGGCGTGATTACAGTCACTGGTAATCGGCAGTGAGCAGAAGAGTGCTTCCAAAAGGGCTCGAAGATTGCCGATGAACAGATGACAGCAATAGAAATGGAAGAATACAAGAAGACGGCAGATCCGAGTGATTTGTTGAGAGCTAAGAAGCCTGCTTCAGAGTCTGCATTTAAGTCGTTTGGTGAAACAAAGTCAGTTCATATTCACCTGACTAATCCCAATGCTGCTCTGACTCATATATCAACAACACTCGACAGCAAATAGGGAGAAGTATTCATCCAGTTCCTCCATGAGAACTGGGACATCTTCACATGGAAACGTTCTGACATGCCAGGTGTACCCAGAGAATTGGCTGAGCACCATTTGCGAGTCAACCGAAAAGCAAGACCTGTCAAAGAGCACCTCCGACGGTCCGCCATGGAGAAAAGAAAGTAAATTAGCGAGGAAGTGGCTCGGCTTCTGGCAGCTGAGTTCATCAGAGAGATTTACCACTCCGAGTGGCTCACCAATGACGCCATGGTTCCCAAGAAAGATGATTCACTCCGTATGTGTATTGACTTCAAGCATATCAATCGGGCCTACCCAAAAGATCACTTCCCTCTCCCCCGCGTTGATCAAATAGTCGACTCGACTGCGGGATGTGAGCAATTGTCCTTTCTGGACGCGTACTCCGGGTATCATCAGATCCGACTGTATGGACCCGATGAAATAAAAACAGCTTTTATCACCCCATTCGGGTGCTTTTGCTATGTTACCATGCCCTTTGGTCTCAAGAATGTTGGCGCCACATTCATGCGCATGATACAGAAGTGTCTGCTCACTCAAATCAGTCGGAATGTGGAAGCGTACATGGATGACATCATGGTTAAGTCGCGTAAAGGTTCTGACCTGCTGACTGACCTCGCTGAAACCTTTGCCAACCCGAGAAGATATGATATCAAGCTTAACCCAAAGTGTACATTCAGAGTTCCAGGCGGAAATTTACTTGGTTTCCTCGTTTCCGAACGTGGGATCGACGCTAACCCAGAGAAAGTTGGCGCAATACTCCGAATGAAACGCCATGTGCACATACACGATGTTCAGAAACTTACTGGTTGTTTGGCCGCTTTGAGTCGGTTCATCTCTCATCTCGGTGAAAAGGCATTACCTCTTTACCGATTGATGAAGAAATCTTATAAGTTCGAGTGGACTCCTGAAGCTGACGCAACGTTTGCAGAGCTCAAAACCCTGCTTTCCACCCAGCCGGTGCTCGCTGCTCCAATCAGCAAAGAGTCTCTATTGCTTTATATTGCAGCCACTGGACAAGTTGTCGGTACAGTACTCACGGTCAAGCGGGAAGAAGAAGGTAAAGCCTATAAGGTTCAGCGCCTGGTGTACTATATTTCTGAAGCCTTAACTCCGTCCAAGCAGAGATATCCGCATTATCAGAAGCTTGTCTATGGAATTTACTTGACTTCGAAGAAGGTGGCACATTATTTCTCAGATCACTCCATCACAGTCGTCAGCAATGCTCCATTGTCAAAAATTCTGAACAACAGAGATGCAACTGGTCGAGTGGCAAAGTGGGCGGTTGAACTCCTTCCGTTGGATATCAAGTTTGAAGCAAAGAAAGCAATCAAGTCCCAAGCAATAGCAGATTTCCTCGCCGAGTGGATTGAACAGCAGCAACCGACTCAAGTTCAGTCAGAACATTGGACTATGTTCTTTGATGGATCCAAGATGTTGAGTGGTTCTGGCGTTGGAGTTGTTCTAGTATCCCCATGAGGTGACAAACTCAGTTATGTCCTTCAGATTCACTTTTATTCCTCCAACAATGAACCTGAGTACGAAGAACTTCTGTATGGGTTACGAATGGCCATTTCACTCGGCGCCCGTTGCCTAAAATGGTCTACGGCGACTCAGATTTGGTGGTTAATGAAGTGATGAAGGAGTGGGACGTCAGAAGCCCAGCTATGACTGGCTATTGCAATGCAGTAAGAAAGTTAGAAAAGAAGTTTGAAGGGCTAGAGCTTCACCACATACCCCGACTGAAGAATCAGGCAGCAGATGACCTAGCAAAGATAGGTTCCAAGCGGGAGCCCATTCCCAGCAATGTGTTTTTAGAGCACCTTCACACACCATCAGTCCAGGAGGATCCCTTCACAGAAGAGCCCCCAGAACCTAAGAGTTCTACTGATCCGCTGAAGTTGAAGTCCCAGCTATGGTCGACTTAGTCATGGAGGTTTTGGCCGTCATTCCTGACTGGACAGTGCTGTATATTGCATATATTCTCAGGAAAGAGCTTCCAGAAGATGAGGATGAGGCAAGACAGATCGTCCGTCGATCCAAAGCCTTCACTGTGATAAGTGGTAGACTGGAGTTGCTCAATGATGCATTACCCCAAAGGAAGGTCAAATGATCCTCAATGATATCCACTCGGGGACCTGTGGTCACCATGCGTCCTCTCGAACAATCGTGGCCAAAGCATACCGAGCTGGTTTTTTCTGGCCGCGTGCGAACGAAATGGCGAAAGAAATAGTTGACAAGTGTGAGGGTTGCCAATTCTACTCCAACATGTCTCACAAGCCCACTTCAGCTTTCAAGACCATTCCACTCATCTGGCCGTTTGCCGTTTGGGGGCTGGATATGGTCGGACCCTTGAGGACTGGCAGAAGTGGTTTCACCCACCTACTTGTTGCAGTCGACAAGTCCACTAAATGGATTGAAGCCAAACCCATCAAGAGCCTTGATTCAGGCACCGCCGTCAGTTTCATCAGGGGGTTAACATTTAGATATGGAGTCCCACACAGCATCATCATAGACAATGGTTCAAACTTTGATTCAGATGAGTTCAGAGATTTCTGTGCTTCCCAAGGCACTCGTGATGCAGAGCATCCTACGGATATCACCATGTGAAGAGTCCATTCGGCAAGTGACACGTGCGACATCTACTTCACATACACAAAGTTAAATCATCTCGTTTACACGTGCTCACTTGACCCCTTCGAGGATGGTATACTACGTGACACTCCACTCGTGTGCATGCATAGGTATTGTCGGAATGGTATGGACGACGAGGAGGAGTGCGAGCGCAAGTGTACAACTACACCATCCATGAGGGAAGCCTGGAAGAGAAGACGAAAGGAGCCGCAAAGTCTATAGAGACCGGACGACCGGAAGCCACCGGACGTCTGACCCTCTACAGCCGCCGGACGACCGACGAACACCGGACGTCCGACAAGTCCCAGGCACCGGACGTCCGACGCGCACCGAAAATCCGGTGCCACCCATACCGAAGCAAAACGACGGACGTCCGACGCCCTCCAGATGACCGGACCCCCGTGAGCGACCGGACGTCCGACCCTGCCTGTGCACAGCCGGGCCTGTGGCCTTGTATCTCTCTCCCACTTACCCCTTCATGGCTTAGACTATAAGTACACCTTCCCCTCATCCTTTCTAGGGTTAGCATTGGTTTAGCTCATATTAGAGATAGAGCATTGCTCATCCACATCGGATCTACTCCACGAGAGAGATCGCGGCCCCTCTACGGAGAAGATCCACGTTGGATTCAAGACCTCCTCACGGAGAAGAACATCAAGACCTCCTCACGAAGAAGACTGGTTACCTCTTGTATCGTCCGTTGTTGACTTTGGATCTTGTATCTTCCTTTGTGTTCATGGATCTAGAACATGTGTGATCAAACTTGTTGGTTTGAGTGTTCTCTTGTGTTTCCCCCTCATTTCCCCCATCGTGTTCTTCGTGTTCATTGCGGGATCCGCTCCTTTCGTGAAAGATCGGCCTATAGGGTTCCTACCCTACATCATATTGGTATCATGAGCCACGTTGATCATGATTTAGGAGCCTCCCCTCGTTGTTTTCTAGCCTAATTTTGTTGTGTTCTTCCCCAATTTCGAAAATCCCCACCAAAAATAGCCCCAATTTTTTTTGTGATTTGTTGGTTTGAAGAAGTTTTGTTGATTTTGATCCATGGATTTGCTTGGTTTCAAGTGGCTCTAGCATCTCCCCAAGTTCCCCCATCTTTCATCCATGAAATCTCCTTAATTTTTACCCCAAAATTCCCAAATTCCGCCCAAAAACGCGCCCCAAATCTCGCATCTCGCGTTGACCCCGACCCACCCGACGACCGACCTTTAACGGACGTCCTAAGCCCCTGGAACGACCGGACGTCCGACCTTTTCCAGACATCAGGGACCCCTAACCCGAGCCAAATTTACGGTTTTCCGAGCCCGCCAAGACGTCCGGCCCTCGGACATCCATCCTTTTACGGACACGTTCGTAACCTGTAATTTCAGATTTCGGCTGATTCTTGTTTCGTCCGTAACTAATTCATCCAAACTCTGATTTTGACGTTCTTTAGCTCGTTCTGAAGCTCTTGACATCCCCCTTCCCACAAAAATACCACTAACATATTTTAACTCCATCGATTTTTGTGAATTTTGGCATCTTTGCCTAGGGCTTCCACCACATCATCCGCTACACCACCACCAACTTCCGCAAGCTAACCAATTTTGTTCCCCATCGCATTCTCTAGGGTACTTAGGGATGGTTGCTTCCTCATCAACCACCACCACCACCACTTCCGCATAGGCTTACCCACCATACATTTCCACCACCTCCACTTAACCCAATTTTGTTTGTGTTGTGAGTTATGACTCCTAAGGTGTTTCGGCTACTTAGGGACTAATACGTCTCCAAGGTATCTATAATTTTTGATTGTTCCATGCTATATTATATCCTGTTTTGCACATTATTGGGCTTTATTATACACTTTTATATTATTTTTGGGACTAACCTATTAACCGGAGGCCCAGCCCAGAATTGCTGTCTTTTTGCCTATTTTAGGGTTTCACAGAAAAAGAATATCAAACGGAGTTCAAACGGAATGAAACCTTCGGGAACGTGATTTTTGGAACGAACATGATCCAGAGGACTTGCACCCTACGTCAAGCAATCAACCAGGAAGGCACGAGGTAGGGGGCGCGCCTACCCCCCAGGCACGCCCTCCACCCTCGTGGGGCCCACATTGCTCCACCGACATACTCCTTCCTCCTATATATACCTACGTACCCCCAAACTACCAGATACGGAGCCAAAACCCTAATTCCACCTCCGTAACTTCCTGTATCCACAAGATACCATCTTGGGGCCTTTTTCGGAGCTCTACCGGAGGGGTATCGATCACGGAGGGCTTCTACATCAACACCATAGCCTCTCCGGTGAAGTGTGAGTAGTTTACTTCAGACCTACGGGTCCATAGTTATTAGCTAGATGGCTTCTTCTCTCCTTTTGGATCTCAATACAAAGTTCTCCCCCTCTCTTGTCGAGGTCTATTCGATGTAATCTTCTTTTGCGGTGTGTTTGTTGAGACCGATGAATTGTGGGTTTATGATCAAGTTTATCTATGAACAATATTTGAATCTTCTCTGAATTATTTTATGTATGATTGGTTATCTTTGCAAGTCTCTTCGAATTATCGGTTTGGTTTGGCCTCCTAGATTGATCTTTCATGCAATGGGAGAAGTGCTTAGCTTTGGGTTCAATCTTGCAGTGTCCTTTCCCAGTGACAGTAGGGGCAGCAAGGCACGTATTGTATTGTTGCCATCGAGGATAACAAGATGGGGTTTATATCATATTGCATGAGTTTATCCCTCTACATCATGTCATCTTGCTTAAAGCGTTACTCTGTCCTCTTGAACTTAATACTCTAGATGCATGCTAGATAGCGGTCGATGTGTGGAGTAATAGTAGTAGATGCAGGCAGGAGTCGGTCTACTTGTCTCGGACATGATGCCTATATACATGATCATACCTAGATATTCTCATAACTATGCTCAATTCTGTCAATTGCTCAACAGTAATTTGTTCACCAACGTAATACTTATGCTCTTGAGCGAAGCCTCTAGTGAAACCTATGGCCCCCGGGTCTATTTTCCATCATATTAATCTTCCAATACTTAGTTATTTCCTTTGCTATTTATTTTACTTGCATCTTTATTTATCTTTATCATAAAAATACCAAAAATATTATCTTATCATATCTAGCAGATCTCACTCTCGTAGGTGATCGTGAAGGGATTGACAACCCCTTTATCGTGTTGGTTGTGAGGAGTTTATTTGTTTGTGTAGGTGTGAGGGACTCATGCGTGGCCTCCTACTAGATTGATACCTTGGTTCTCAAAAACTGAGGAAAATACTTACGCTGCTCTACTACATCACCCTTTCCTCTTCAAGGGAAAACCAACGCAGTGCTCAAGAGGTAGCAAGAAGGATTTCTGGCGCCGTTGCCGGGGAGTCTATGCAAAAGTCAACATACCAAGTACCCATCACAAACCCTTATCTCCCGCATTACATTATTTGCCATTTGTCTCTCGTTTTCCTCTCCCCCACTTCACCCTTGCCGTTTTATTCGCCCTCTCTCTCTCTCCATCCTCCCTCTCTTTCTCTATTCGCCTCTTTTTTCCCGTTTCTTGTTTGCTTGTGTGTCGGATTGCTTGCTTGTCACAATGGCTCAAGATAATACCAAATTGTGTGACTTTACCAATACCAACAACAATTATTTTATTATCACTCCGATTGCTCCTCTTACCGATGCTGAATCTTGTGAAATTAATGCTGCTTTGCTGAATCTTGTCATGAAAGATCCGTTTTCCGGCTTTCCTAGTGAAGATGCCGCTACCCATCTAAACAACTTCGTTGATTTGTGTGATATGGAAAAGAAGAAAGATGTGGACAATGATATTATTAAATTGAAGCTATTTCCTTTTTCGCTTAGAGATCGTGCTAAAGCTTGGTTTTCGTCTTTGCCTAAAAATAGTATTGATTCGTGGAATAAGTGCAAAGATGCTTTTATCTCTAAGTATTTTCCTCCCGCTAAGATCATCTCTCTTAGAAACGATATTATGAATTTTAAGCAACTTGATCATTAACATGTTGCACAAGCTTGGGAGAGGATGAAATTAATGATACGTAATTGCCCTACACATGGTTTGAATTTGTGGATGATTATACAATTTTTTTATGCCGGATTGAATTTTGCTTCTAGAAATCTTTTAGATTCGGCCGCGGGAGGCACTTTTATGGAAATCACTTTAGGAGAAGCTACTAAACTCCTAGATAATATTATGGTTAATTATTCTCAATGGCACACTGAAAGATCTACTAATAAGAAAGTGCATGCGATAGAAGAAATTAATGTTTTGAGTGGTAAGATGGATGAACTTGTGAAATTATTTGCTAATAAAAGTGTTTCTTCTAATCCTAATGATATGCCTTTGTCTACTTTTATTGAGAATAATAATTAATCTTTGGATGTGAATTTTGTTGGTAGGAATAATTTTGGTAACAACGCATATAGAGGAAACTTTAATCCTAGGCCGTATCCTAGTAATTCCTCTAATAATTATGGTAATTCCTACAACAATTATTATGGAAATTTTAATAAGATAACCTCTGATTTTGAATCTAGTATTAAAGAATTTATTACCTCACAAAAGAATTTCAATGCTTTGATTGAAGAAAAATTGCTTAAGATTGATGAGTTGGCTAGGAACGTTGATAGAATTTCTCTTGATGTTGATTCTTTGAAACTTAGATCTATTCCTCCTAAGCATGATATCAATGAGTCTCTCAAATCCATGATAATTTCCATTGATGAGTGCAAAGAAAGAACCGCTAGGATGCGTGCTATGAAAGATTCTTTATAAAAGCGTGTTCTTCTAGTTTTCATGATAATAAAGATGAAGATCTAAATGTTATTGATGTGTCCCCTATTAAATCTTTGTTTTGTAATATGAATCTTGATAATGATGGGACTGCATATGATCCACCTTTACCTAGAAGGCGTTCCAAAAATTTGGAGTCTTTAGATCTTGATGCTAAAATTGTTAAAAGTGGGATTGAAGAAGTCTGTCGGGG
>NC_057794.1:73234534-73255636 GCF_018294505.1 Triticum aestivum | reverse complement strand
GGGCGGAGATCGCACGAAGAGCAGATCAAGGCGAAGCACACGAGCAGTTTACCCAGCTTCGGAGCTCTCCGAAGAGATAACACTCCTACTGCTGCTTGTCTGGTTCTATTCTATTCTTGCTCTAGAGAGAGAGCGTAGTGTCTTTCTGGGTTATGAATGAGTCGAACCGAACCGAACCCCCTCTACGTTGCGCATGGGCCTCCTTTTATACGCCAAAGGGGTCACGACAGGTGGCAACGCAGAGAAGGATACAAATGTAAAAAGTGAGGTGGTTGGTACAGCTACTTGTACAGTGCACCCTACCTAACCCTGACGGCAGGGGACAAGGGCATTAAGTTCCCGTCTGCATCGCCCAAACAGTGCAGAAAAGGACCGTTAGGGGCGCCACCGTTCGCCACGATGGCGATCTTGTCAGCTTCGCATGCCCCTGCGCACCGCTGGGTGCACAGCCTCCCGCCACGCGCGCCTGGAGAAGCCCCCAGGGTGACACGTTGGTGGATGCGCTGGAGCGTGGGCAGAGAGTGGCCGCCTGCCGCGGCAAGCGCCTTGCCGCTGCTGTTATCTTGTCGGGTCCGGAGGCTTGTCGCTTACTGGGCCTCGAGGTACCTTGGTTGGTCTTCCCGGCAAGCTCCTCTTGCCGGGGCCTTGTTGCCTTGCCGGAGCTCGAGGCGCGTCGCGGCAAGTTCCTTGGAGTGTCCTGGTTGGCCTTCCCGGCAAGCTCCTCTTGCCGGGGCCTTGTCTCCTGAGCTTAAATACTTTGTTCTTGAATGGCTCCAAGGGAACCATGGAGGATCTTGGCGTTCTCCCGGCAAGCCTTGCCGCGGGGTGCTGCAACTGCCCGTGCACAAGTTCGGGGTGCTAGGGTACCCCTATTCTAGTACACCGACAGGAGCCCCCGGGCCTGGGCCAGACACGGTGCCGAGCGCTGTTGGGCCAGGCCCAAGACAGAGCACGGGCACACGCAGACTGGGCGAATCTCGCTCCGTATCCACCGCGCTCTCCCATAACGGCACGCGTTGAATGCGGCATCGTGGGAGAAATCGTGGGTGGTTGTTTATTCGGAAGGGCGAAACGTCCGCCCCGTCCCTCTTTATAAGCAGAGGAAACAGGGGCAGTTCGTTCCCCCTCGCTGGTTGCTGCTACTCCATCTTCAAGAACCTCTGCCGCTCCCCCCTTCTTCTCGAAGCCGAGAGAGCAGCGCTCCGCCCCCCATTGCCACCAGCATCACCACACCGTCGACCTCCCTCACCACCTCCACCATGGCCTCGAAAGCCGACAAGGGAAAGGGCGTGAAGTCGGCCGAGGCGCAGCGGCTCGCGGTGCTGCGGAAGGAGTGGGCGATCTTCTCCCCTCAGCTCGGCGTGCAGGAGCTGAGGGAGTACTTCTACCTCTTTTGGGCGATGGAGACGCGTGCGCATCCGCACACGAGGGTACTCCCGACCGCTGCTTCGGAGCTGGCTCCAAACGGGTACCCATTCTTCACGCTATTCTTCTATTGTGGGCTCTACCCGCCCTTCTCGGAGTTCTTCTGCGATATCATGAACACATACGGCTTCCGCCTCCTTGACTTCACCCCCAACGCCGTTCTGACCATGGCAGTTTTCGCACATTTGTGCAAAAACTTTGTCGGAGTCCACCCCAGTGTTGCCCTTTTCCGCCACTACTTCATACCTCGGGTAGAGAGAGGAGAGCCGCTTGCCGGAGGGATTGCCTGGATCTCGAGAGTCGGCAAGAAGGAGGCGTACTTGGAGGGTGAGCTCCGCAGCAAGTGGGATGAGTGGAGAGCGGAGTGGTGCTGGATTGTCGAGGAGAATCCGCAGCCCTTCACCGCCGTGCGCCAAACTCCAATAGTGTGCGGCAATGACTGGAGCAACGTGGCCCCGGAAGACGAGAGGCTGAAGATCGCCATTACTAGGATCCTTCGCCTTAGGCTTGCCGGGCTCACTGTAGGCGCTGTAGGCACAGATTTCCTCCGCCGCCGCATCGCCCCCCTGCAGGAGAGGGGGAGGCCCGCCTGGGAATTCAAGAACTCGGCGGACATCATGAGGCTGTGGCCGGGCCTCAACTACAACTTCACCGTCTTGGAGCTGGATGCAATGCTCCTGGAGTTGTTCAAACGCGACCCCCAGCACCCATTCATGCTGCCGAGGGGCATTGTCCCATTATGCAACAATTCTTCGCTTGACCGGATCCGCGCCATGATGCCGTTGTGTGATTCACACGGAATCGTTCCAACTTGGCAAGAGCCCGCGGATGACGTCGTGCAAGCGTTCTTCGACAACTTGGAAGAAGTGCCGGTCCGCGCTGACGAGCAGAAGAGCCTCACCCGTGACACCACCGACGAGGAGCTGCAGCGCATCGCCACTAGGGCGGAAGAGGTTGCGGCCGCAGCTGCCGCGGGCGTGTTTGGGTTCACTGTGGAGGAGGCGGAGGCTGCAGAGGCGGCAAACCTTGCCGAGCGCACGGAGTTCATTGGTGAGGAGGAGCCTGCCGGTTCCGAAGCCGAGCCGAGCGAGGCCGGCGAGGAGGAGCCTGAGCCTTCAGAAAACTTGCCGCAGGCGGAGCCCCCAGCCCCGCCAAGAAGGCGCCTTCGCAGGGCCGGGGACGCAGCGGGGCGGCAGCCGGGTCAACAGCCGCCGAGCCGTGCGACGCGCTCTACCGCGGCAAGCAATGTTGCCGCGGGAGCGCCTCACGCAACAGCAGCAACTGGAGCGGGATCTTCCCGGGGCACCGCCACCGCCCCCGCCAAGCGGGCAAGGGATCCTACTCCTCCGCCTCGCCACACCGGAGGAGGGCCGGACTTCGATCTTTCCGCGCTCAGCTCCGACGAGGAGGAAGAAGAGTAAGTTTCTTTGGTGCTCTTGTAGTTCTTCAATCTTGCTGTTTATATCTTGTATCTGACTTGCTCCAATCTGGACTCCTTTCTTTTCAGGACGCTGGCCCAGAGAGCGGCGAAGAGGGCCAAGGCCGCGGTGATTGTCAACGAGGATGACCCCACCGTGTCAGCAGGAGGTGGGTCCGAGACCACCTTGACGGACCCGGCAATCACTCCTCGAAGCAGCCCCCAGCGCAGCCCCCAGCGTAAGTTCATAGTTTAGCCTTCTGCTGCCGGGCGCGCTCGAGTTCTTTTTCCTTTGTTGATACCTTGCTTGTTGATTTGTGTAGGAGCAGAGCAGCCACATCAGGTGCGCCCGGAAGCTGGTCCCAAAGTGCCATCTGCTTCGACTAGGCCGCCAAGGGAGGGGTTCCCGGTAAGGGAGCGCTCTCCGGCAAGGGAGAACTCTCCGGCAAGGAACAGCACCGTCGATCCTGCGGCGACCAAGACCGCAACTGCAGATCTTGGCGCAGGTAATTCACTTGTCCAAAAACTTTCCCTTGGGTTCTTCTTCTTCTGATTTTCTTCTCTTGGATTTTTGATTGATTTTTCTCCCTTCTTCGTTCTTTAGAACCCTCTGCTACTGAGCCAATGGAGACAGAGGGCGCCGACGAGGAAGGGGCCGGTGCTGATGAGACCGTCGGCGAGGAGGCCGCCAGGGCTGCCGCTGCAGAAGCCGGCGAGGGGTCGGGCGATCGCACTGACGACCCTGAGGCTGTAGGAGCGCCAGGCGCTGCGCCGACCGCCGATCCCTCTGCCGCTTCAGCGGAGCCGGGCTCCGAGGAGCCCCAGCCCGGCGCCTATTTGAAGGCCGGCGACAATATCTTCATCAAGCTACCATGGGCGTCGAGCTCCAGGGCGCCGGTCGAGGGGGAAACTTTTGACGGGGAGGTGCTCACCTCTGCTGGGCTGTCGTTGGTCGACGCGCCCAGCAGCAGCAGCGGCGAGCCTGAGGAGGAGCAGCTGCTGCGGAAGCTTCTGTCACTCTACCGCGCCCGGCAAGCCAAGCTGGCTTCCCGGGAAGCGCTTGTCACGAAGGCGGGAGTTGAAATGGAGAAGCGCGCGAAGGAGCTCCGAGTCCATAATCAAGAAGCTCTCCGGTCCCTGGCGCAGGATCGGGAGCGACTCGACGAGGAGCGCACGGCCTTCCTTCTCGAGAAGGCCGAAGCTGAGGAGGAGCAAAGGCTGGCCGCCGAGAAGCAGTCCGCGCGGGAAGGTGAACTAGTGCAGAGGAAGGCCAACCTCGACAGCTACGAGGAAGAGCTCGCCGAGCGTGAGCAAGCACTTGGCGGGGCGCTCAAGGAGGCAAAGGACGCTGCGGCAATTGCAGAGGCCGCCAAGAAAGAGCTGGAGGAGAAGGTGGCGCAGCTGGAGGCCAACATTGGGAAGAGCGGCGAGGAGCTTGCCGCGCTCAAGCGTGAGCGTGAGAAGGATGCTGCCGCCCACGGTGAGCTGCAAGGTCTTCTCGCTGAGAGGGGCAAGGGGCTCAGCGCCGCCAAGGATTCCAAAGCAGACCTGGAGCTGAAGCTGGCCACGCTGACGCAGATGCTAGAGGCCGCCAAGGAGCGGGAGAAGACCTTGTCGGAGAAGGTCAAGGCTGACGCGGCGCTGCTGGAGAGCATTGCAGTTACCCAGAACTCGTTCAGAGACACTGTGGAGCACTGGACCGAGGGTCTGGTGAACATTGCCGCAGTCATCAACAAGGAGCTGGTGCAGCTGGGGATGGAGGACTTTGGGTATCCTTCCGACGAGAGTCTTCAACCCAGCGCCAAGCTCAGCCTGTTCTTCAAGGGCGTGGCGACGGCACTCCAGCGGCTCCGGGAGAGGATCCCGAAGCAGCTGGCCGACGAGTCGCGCAAAATCTGCACCGGGGTTCTCCAGAAGGTGCTGATGAAGGTGGCCTTCCGCAATCCAGGCCTCAGCTTCACCAACGTCCTCAGGTCCTTGCCGCCTGACGCCGATCTGGATGCACTCAAGGCCCTTGTCACACCCATTGTGGACAAGGTGAGCGAGATCAAGAGGGTCGAGGGCGGACGCGTAGACTAGGCCGTCCATTTCTTCTTTTCCATTGCCGCTGCTAATCATGTTATGAAAACATTCTGTTAGAGCTGCGACAAGTTATCTTGTAATATAACTTTATTTCTGTTATCAATTGCTATGTTATTTCCTCTACTAGATTCCTTTCTTTGTATGTTTTTACCCTACGCTTCTAGGGAACTTGTCGGCGCAAGCACCCGAGCCGCGAGCGCTGAGTGCGGAACTTCAGCAGCCTGCTGGCGGCGCTGCTTCCGACAAGAAACCTTGTCGCGACTAGATGCAGCACACTTAAGCTATTGAGCAGACTCGAAACAAAGTAAGGGCGCAACTAGCCACGAGTTGGTTCCTCCGCGCACAGGTTTTCCATACAAAGCAGGGTCGTTCGAGGAAGATAACTCAAAAATTTAAAAACTGATTGCTCAAACTTTGACAACTTAGCTTTTCTGTCGTTTGCTTCCCGGCAAGGCAAGACTTCGCTTGAACGATGCCTGGTCCATACCACAATCTTCTCCTTCCCCCCCGGCAAACATGTGTGCGAGGGAACCTCCTTTTCCTTTGTTGAAAAAGAAGAAAGAAGAGAAAATAACGATATGGAGCCCTTCGGCTCGTTACTGCTTACCGGATGTAGGTGCTGCACAAAGTGTCAGATAACGCATGCGAGAAAGAAACTAATGCATGAAATGGACAAGTTGTGCGGAGCACATGGGGTTCTTTTTATGCACGGGATCTGCGCCCGGCTTTGTACAAAGGATTACATGCAACAGCGGCAAGACTTGTACAAAAGGTGGTTGCCGGAACGGGGTTCCGGCAACCACGCCCTACGGGAAAAATTTACGAAGATGTTCTATGTTCCAGGAGTTGCTCACCGGAATGCCATCTTCGGTCTCAAGGCGGACAACGCCGGGCCTTTTGACTCGTCTCACCCGATAAGGGCCTTCCCAATTCGGCGTCAACTTGTTGGAATTCTTGGCGGACTGAATGCGTCGAAGAACAAGTTCGCCTTCCTCGAAGCTTTTGGCCTTAACTTTGCGGCTATGGTAGCGGCGCAAAGCTTGCTGGTATCGAGCAGCTCGTACAGCAGCCTGAAGACGATCTTCCTCAAGGAGCAGTGCATCGTCTTGTCGCAGCTGTTCTTGCTCAAACTCATCATAAGCGAGCACTCGAGGCGATCCGTATACGAGTTCCGTGGGGAGAACTGCCTTTGCTCCGTAGACTAGAGCGAAAGGTGTCTGGCCAGTGGCTCGATTTGGCGTCGTTCTGATCGACCAAAGAACCACCGGCAGCTCCTCGATCCAGTTTCTTCTGCACTTGTGCAGCCTGTCGAAAGTTCTGGTCTTGAGCCCGCGCAACACTTCAGCATTTGCCCTCTCTGCTTGACCGTTGCTTCTCGGATGAGCAACAGAAGCGAAGCAGACCTTGGCGCCAAGGTCTTGGACGTACTGCATGAAGGTGCGGCTCGTGAATTGTGTGCCATTGTCGGTGATGATCCTGTTAGGGATCCCGAAACGGCAAACAATTGACCTAAAGAACTTGACTGCTGACTGTGCTGTCACCTTCCTCACTGGCTGCACTTCCGGCCACTTTGTGAACTTGTCGATTGCGACGCACAAGTACTCAAAGCCCCCGACAGCTCGGGGGAAAGGGCCGAGGATATCAAGCCCCCAGACCGAAAATGGCCAGGATAAAGGGATCGTCTGGAGAGTTTGAGCTGGCTGGTGTATCTGTTTGGAGTGGAACTGGCACGCTTCACACTTGGTTACTTGTGCAGTTGCATCCTGGAGGGCTGTCGGCCAAAAGAAGCCTTGCCGGAAAGCTTTGCCGGCAAGTGCCCTTGCACCTATGTGGTGGCCACATATGCCTCCATGTATCTCTGCCAACAGCTTTTGTCCATCTTCCCGGCAAATACACTTCAATTTCACACCGTTGAGTCTTCTTCTGTACAGTATGCTATCGACAAACTGGTACATACTTGACTGCCGGGCTACTCTTTCTGCTTCTTCTTGCTCTTCGGGAAGTTCTCCTGTCTGAAGGAAATGGACAATCTGCTGTGCCCATGCTGGAGCTTGTGGCTCGACAACAAGGACTAAAGGCACATCTGCTGCTGTAGGAACATCCGCTTCTACGGCAAGGACTTGCGGCCCTGCCGGAGCTTGATGTTCCCCGACAAGCTTGCCGGAGCAAAACTTGTCGAGAGCGTCTGCTTCAACGGAACAAACCATAAGGTTTGCCGGAGCAGACTGCCCCTCAGCATTCTTGGTTTTGATCTTGGGGACTTTCTTGGCGGCGGCTTCGGGGAGCTCTGCCGGAAAGTAGTCGCCAGAAACCAACTTCCTCTTCTTGCTTTGTCTAGTTGAGGGTGTTACGGATGGTTGAGTCAACTTGAGCACAAAGATCCCTGGTTCCATAGGTAACTTTAGTGCGGCGCACTTTGACAGGCCATCAGCAATGTCATTCTGAGCTCTCGGGATATGTTCCATCTGTAGACCGTCAAAGTGCTCTTCTAGCTTCCTCACTTCATCAACATATGCTTCCATCAATGGACTCTGGTAGTTCTTGTTCACTTGGCGGACGACAAGCTGTGAGTCACCCCTGACAATGAGCTTCTTGATCCCAAGGTCTGCTGCGATTCTGAGACCGGCAAGCAATCCTTCATACTCTACAGTATTGTTGGTTGCTTTCTCCTTGGGAAAGTGCATCTGGACTACGTATTTGAGGTGCTCTCCGGTGGGTGCGACAAGCAGCACGCCCGCACCAGCGCCTTGCAGCGAGAAGGCACCATCAAAGTACATCAGCCACTCTCTGCTTGCCTCTTTGACGGGGATGCTCGTCTCTGGAATTTCTTCATCTGGGGTTGGCGTCCACTCTGCTATGAACTCTGCCGATGCTCTGCTTTGGATAGTTGAAGTGCTCTCAAACTTGAGGCCAAAGCTTGACAGTTCCGGCGCCCACTCGACAATCCTGCCTGTTGCTTCTGGATTTTGCAGTATCCTCTTCAGCGGAAAGTGAGTGACGACTGTGATTTCATGTGCTTGGAAGTAATGGCACAGCTTTCTCGAGGCCATGAGGAGGCCGAAAAGCAACTTCTGCACACCAGAGTACCTTGATCTAGCCCCTTGCAGAAGGGAACTGACAAAGTAAACTGGACACTGCACCATTCTCTTGTGCATCTTATCATGCTCCTGCGCAGATCCATCGTTGTCGGGACCAGAGCTTGTCGGTGAAGCCCCCTGCTTGTCGCTGGATGCATCTGCCGTGGTTGCTGGCTCATCATTTGCCTCTCTCTCCGCCACTAACGTAGCACTAACCACTTGATTGGTTGCCGCTATATACAACAGCAACTTCTCTTGCGGCTTAGGTGCGACAAGTGTTGGAGTGGAGGACAGGTATCTCTTCAAGTCCTGCAGCGCAGCCTCCGCCTCCGGAGTCCATTTCATTGGACCTGCCTTTTTCAAAATTTTGAAAAATGGCAGGGCGCGCTCAGCAGATCTAGAGATAAACCTGCTGAGAGCAGCCACGCAACCGGCAAGCCTTCGTACATCCTTGACGCGCTTTGGTGCTTCGATCTGCTCAATGGCCTTGATCTTGTCGGGATTGGCTTCAATTCCCCGCTGAGACACGAAGAACCCGAGAAGCTTGCCGGAAGGGACTCCAAACACGCACTTCTCGGGGTTAAGCTTGAGGTTGATCTTGCGCAGATTTGCAAATGTCTCGCCCAAATCTTGAATCAGGGTCGCCCTATTCTTGCTCTTGACCACTATGTCATCCATGTAAGCTTCCACATTTCTGTGCATTTGCGGCTCAAAAGCGTGGTGGACTACCCTTGCGAATGTTGAACCAGCATTCTTCAAACCGAAAGGCATCCGTACGAAGCAGTACGTGCCACACGGGGTGATAAATGCGGTTTTCTCTTCATCCTCTTCTGCCATGAAGATCTGATGGTATCCTGAGTATGCATCAAGAAATGAAAGCAAATCACATCCGGCTGTGGAGTCAACAATCTGGTCAATGCGCGGCAAGGGAAATGGGTCTTTGGGACAAGCTTTATTAACATCAGTGAAGTCAATACAAAGTCTCCATTTCCCGTTAGCCTTGCGGACAACAACAGGATTGGCCAACCACGTGGGATGGAGCACTCCTCTGACAAGGCCTGCTGCTTCCAACTTCTTGATTTCTTCGGCGATGAATTCTTGGCGCTCCACTGCCTGCTTCCTGACTCTCTGCTTGACGGGCCGCGCATGAGGACAGACGGCAAGATGGTGCTCAATTACTTTCCTGGGAACACCGGGGATATCAGACGGTTGCCATGCAAACACGTCGACATTCGCCCGCAGGAAAGCAACGAGCGCGCTTTCCTATTTGGGGTCAAGAGTGGCGCTGATGGTGAAGGTACCACCAGCGCCATCCTCCTTGGCGGACACCTTCTTGGTCTCAGGTGGAGCTGCCATTGCCTTCTTACACTTGCCGGTGGAGCTCGATGGTGCGTCCTCGACGGTAGCGCAGCACTCCGAAGAGGTGCGCTTGCCGGAGTGGGCATCAGAGCTCTTGCCGGACTTGGTCTTCTTCTTTCCCCCGGGAGCTTCAGCGGCAAGTGTCTTGCGTTCTGCTGCGGCTGCTGCTTCCCGGTAGATCTTGTCGGCACAGATAAGAGCATCCTTCTTATCGCCAGGGACAGAGATGACACTTATTGGGCCTGGCATTTTTAGTACGTTGTACGCATAGTGAGAGGCTGCCATGAACTTGGCGAGTGCCGGACGGCCAAGGATTCCATTGTAAGGTAATGGAAAGTCAGCAACATCAAATGTGACCCTCTCAGTCCTGAAGTTCAGTTTGCTGCCAAATGTTACCGGCAACGTGATCTTTCCCTTCGGCTTGCTCCTTCCCGGGTTGATTCCTTGAAATGTACCGGTCTCTTCGAGCTCGCTGTCGGGGATCTGGAGTTTCTGGAGCACCGCGGAGGAGATCAGGTTCAAGCCGGCCCCGCCGTCAACTAGCATCTTAGTGACCTTGAGGTTGCGCATTGTTGGTGAAACCAACATCGGCAAGCACCCGACCGCAGTTATGCGATCCGGGTGGTCCTCAATATCAAAGATGATAGGTGTGCCAGACCATTTGAGAGGCTTGCGTGACTCGACGGGTGGTTCTGCTGCATTAACTTCCCGCACCCACTGCTTGAGCTGACGGTGCGAGGTATGCAGAGAAGCACCTCCGTCAACGCACAGGACGTCTGTGGCTTTCTGGAACTCCTGCTCATCAGTCTCCTCGTCATCCATGTCTTCATCGTCGTTGTCATCTTCATCCTTGTCGCGGCCACGAGGAGGTCTGTCTCCTTGCCGCTTCTTGGCCTTGCCGCGGCGTCCTCCTCGGCCGGGACGTTTCTTGCCGGATCCCCTAGCACCTTCCTGGGCCTTCTCCTTGTCGCGCCGCTCGTATTCAGCTTTCTGTTGCTCAACAAGCTGCTCAACTTTCTTACAGTTCTGGAGATCATGGCCCTTGGTGCGGTGGATCTTGCAATACTGCTTGTTGGTGCCGTCCTGCTTGTCGGTGACCGCCACCTCCGCGGCAACCTCCTTGCCGGAGTCACCAGCTTTGGCTTCCTTGGCGCCACCACCGTTGCCGGACTGCTCAACAACTAGCACCTCTTTGCCTTTCCTCCTTCTGTTGTTCCGCGGCCGGTTTTTCCTTGACAGGGTAGCATCTTCACTGTCAGATCCTCCCGCTCCTACATTCTCTCCGGGGAGTCTCCTCCCTTCCTCAGCGCGTGCACACTTGTCGGCCAGTGCATATAACTCACTGACGTCCCTGATCTTGCACATCGCCATTTCCTCCCGCATCCTGTGGTTCCGCATGTTTTGATGGAACGCGCTGATCACCGCAGCAGGGTGGACGTCTGGGATGTTGTGCTGCACACTGCTGAATCTCTAAATGTACTTGCGTAGGGGCTCTCCTTCCTTCTGGGTGAGCAGATGAAGATCACTCTCCTGGCCATGAGGCTTGTGGCCGCCTGTGAAGGCGCCGACAAACTGATGGCATAGATCGGCCCAAGAGGATATGGAGTTGTCCGGCAAGTGCATGAGCCAAGATCTGACGTTGGGCTTGAGCACCAGCGGGAAGTAGTTGGCAAGGATCTTGTCATCCCGTCCCCCGGCAGCCTGCACCGCGATGGTGTAGATGCTGAGGAACTCTGACGGATGCGTCTTGCCGTCGTACTTCTCCGGTACGTCTAGCTTGAAGTTTTTCGTGCTGGGCCACTGGACTTGCCGCAGCTCACGAGTGAACGCAGGGCAACCTACTGCGTATAGCAGATCGCCTGGTTCCCCTGGCGCATGCATGTCATCAGAGGGCCCAGCGCGCTTGTCGGATCGACGTCGCGCTTCTCTTCGGCGCTTGATGCGAGTTCAAGCGTCTTCTTGTTGCCGATCATGAAGGACTTGGCGCTGATCGCAACGAGCTCGTGGATCCGACGATGCAGTGGAGTCGCTGTCGAGGTGGATCCGGCGAGTCGGCGATCTTGGCCTTCGGGGCGGTGATTGCATGGTAGTTGCACCTCCGCCCATTTCGTCGCCACCGGCTCGCGCCTGGCGGCCCTGCCGCGGCAGTGACGCGCTCGGCCGCTGTGGAGTGTCGTCGTTGGCGTAGCCGATGAGACTCTGAATCATGGCCCTCCATTCGTCGATCTTGTCCGACGTCGGAGGGTAATCTAGGAGAAGTTGAGCTCGCGCCAAAGCTTCAGCTGGAGTGGTGGGTGGCAGTGGCGGACGGCGCGAGGAGCGGGATGTGCTCGAACTTCTAACTATGTTGGAAGGAGCAGTATCCCGTCTAGGCGACCGTGCCCCGCTCGTGCCAGCACGCTGGCATGCATGCTGGTCTTGAGCGCCCCGAGATCCACCAGCTTGGTCTTGGCCTATCATGCGTATGGCACTGCTAGTGCCATGACGCTGTTGGTCTTGCGCCTCCTGAGAGTGGCGTGGAACATGTACAGTCGCCGAGGTTTGCGCAGCCTTGTTCTTGGACCTGGCGGCATCATGAGCTTCCTCGTCGACGTCCATTCTTCCGCCGGCGTCCATTCCACCACCCGTTTGCTCCAACGGTGGCGGAAGTGACGTGGATGGAGTGGCTGCCGCCGAAGTCTTCTTCTTCGGTGGCATGTTGATGAAGAGAATGAAGATCTAGCTCGTGTGAACGCCGGATCAGGTTCACACAATCTCGACGCCCCCTACCTGGCGCGCCAAAGATGTCGGGGAAACTGATCCTCGAACACCTATGGGGCCGGCGGACCGGGCCCCTTTCGGTTCGGCGGGAGGGGGGGGGGGCGGAGATCGCACGAAGAGCAGATCGAGGTGAAGCACATGAGCAGTTTACCCAGCTTCGGAGCTCTCCGGAGAGATAACACTCCTACTGCTGCTTGTCTGGTTCTATTCTGTTCTTGCTCTAGAGAGAGAGCGTAGTGTCTTTCTAGGTTACGAATGAGTCGAACCGAACCGAACCCCCTCTACGTTGCGCATGGGCCTCCTTTTATACGCCAAAGGGGTCACCGACAGGTGGCAACGCAGAGAAGGGTACAAATGTAAAAAGTGAGGTGGTTGGTACAACTACTTGTACAGTGCACCCTACCTAACCCTGACGGCAGGGGACAAGGGCATTAACTGCCCGTCTGCACCGCAAACAGTGCAGAAAAGGACCGTTAGGGGCGCCACCGTTCGCCACGATGGCGATCTTGTCAGCTTCGCATGCCCCTGCGCACCGCTGGCTGCACAGCCTCCCGCCACGCGCGCCTGGAGAAGCCCCCAGGGTGACACGTTGGTGGATGTGCTGGAGCGTGGGCACAGAGTGGCCGCCTGCCGCGGCAAGCGCCTTGCCACTGCTGTTATCTTGTCGGGTCCGGAGGCTTGTCGCTTACTGGGCCTTGAGGTACCTTGGTTGGTCTTCCCGGCAAGCTCCTCTTGCCGGGGCCTTGTTGCCTTGCCGGAGCGCGAGGCGCGTCGCGGCAAGTTCCTTGGAGTGTCCTGGTTGGCCTTCCCGGCAAGCTCCTCTTGCCGGGGCCTTGTCTCCTGAGCTTAAATACTTTGTTCTTGAATGGCTCCAAGGGAACCATGGAGGATTTTGGCGTTCGCCCGGCAAACCTTGCCGCGGGGTGCTGCAACTGCCCGTGCACAAGTTCGGGGTGCTAGGGTACCCCTATTCTAGTACACCGACAAAGTCAAAACTTTAACTATTAATAAACCCACTATTTTGGATTTCAAGGAATTTAATTATGATAATTGCTCTTTGATAGATTGTATTTCCTTGTTGCAATCCGTGCTAAATTCTCCTCATGCTTATAGTCAAAATAAAGCCTTTACCAAACATATTGTTAATGCTTTGATGCAATCTTATGAAGAAAAACTTGAGTTGGAAGTTTCTATCCCTAGAAAACTTAAAGATGAGTGGGAACCTACTATTAAAATTAAGATTAAAGATCATGAATGCTATGCTTTGTGTGATTTGGGTGCTAGTGTTTCCACGATTCCAAATACTTTGTGTGATTTGCTAGGTTTCCGTGATTTTGATGATTGCTCCTTAAACTTGCACCTTGCGGATTCCACTATTAAGAAACCTATGGGAAGAATTAATGATGTTCTTATTGTTGCAAATAGGAATTATGTGCCCATGGATTTTATTGTTCTTGACATAGACTGCAATCCTTCATGTCCTATTATTCTTGGTAGACCTTTCCTTAGAACGATTGGTACAATTATTGATATGAAGGAAGGGAATATTAGATTCCAATTTACGTTAAGGAAAGGCATGAAACACTTCCCTAGAAATAAAATTAAATTACCTTATGAATCTATTATGAGAGCCACTTATGGATTGCCTTCCAAAGATGGCAATACCTAGATGTATCTTCGCTTTTATGCCTAGCTAGGGGCGTTAAACGATAGCGCTTGTTGGGAGGCAACCTAATTTTATTTTTATTCCTTATTTTGATCCTGTTTAGTAATAAATAATTTATCTAGCCTCTGTTTTGGTTGTGTATTTTGTGTTTAATTAGTTTTTGTGCCAAGTAGAACCGTTGGGAAGACTTGGGGAAAGTCTTTTTAATCTTGCTGTAAAAAACAGAAACTTTAGCGCTCACAAGAACTGCTGCCATTTTTATTTGGAAAGTGATATTTAGTTAATTAATTTTGCATATGATTAATAGATAAATTACTCACGTCCAGAAATTTATTTGAGATTTTTGGGGTTCCATATCTTGCATTAGCTACATATTACTACAGACTGTTCTGTTTTTGACAAATTCTGTTTTTCATGTGTTATTTGCTTATTTTGATGAATCTATGGCTAGTAAAATAGTTTATAAATCATAGAGAAGTTGGAATACAGTAGGTTTAACACCAATATAAGTAAAGAATGAGTTCATTACAGTACCTTGAAGTGGTGTTTTGTTTTCTTTCGCTAACGGAGCTCACGAGATTTTCTACTTTAAGTTTTGTGTTGTGAAGTTTTCAAGTTTTGGGTAAAGATTTGATGGATTATAGAACAAGGAGTGGCAAGAGCCTAAGCTTGGGGATGCCCATGGCACCCCCAAGATAATCTAAGGACACCTAAAAGCCAAAGCTTGGGGATGCCCCGGAAGGCATCCCCTCTTTCGTCTACTTCTATCGGTAACTTTACTTGGAGCTATATTTTTATTTACCACATGATATGTGTTTTGCTTGGAGCGTCTTGTATTATTTGAGTCTTTATTTGTTAGTTTTCCACAATCATCCTTGCTGCACACACCTTTTTGAGAGAGACACTCATGATGCAGAAATTGTTAGAATACTCTATGTGCTTCACTTATATCTTTCGAGTTATATAGTTTTTACTCTAGTGCTTCACGTATATCTTTTAGAGCACGTTGGTAGATTTGTTTTATAGAAACCATTGTTCTCTCATGCTTCACTTAGATTATTTTGAGAGTCCTACAAAACAGCATGGTAATTTGCTTTAATTATGTTAGGCATTCAAGATTAATAATAAATTTTTCTTATGAGTGTGTTGAATACTATGAGAAGTTTGATACTTGATAATTGATTTGAGATATGGAGATGGTGATATTAGAGTCGTGATAGTTGAGTAGTTGTGAATTTTAGAAATGCTTGTTTTGAAGTTTGTGATTACCGTAGCATGCACGTATGGTGAACCGTTATGTTAAGAAGTTGGAGCATGATGTATTTATTGATTGTTCCTCCTTATGAGTGGCGGTCGGGGACGAGCGATGGTCTTTTCCTACCAATCTATCCCCCTAGGAGCATGCACATAGTACTTTGCTTCGATAACTAATAGATTTTTGCAATAAGTATGTGAGTTGTTTATAACTAATGTTGAGTCCATGGATTATACGCACTCTCACCCTTCCACCATTGCTAGCCGCTCTAATACCGCGCACCTTTCGCCGGTATCATACACCCACCAGATACCTTCCTCAAAACAGCCACCATACCTACCTATCATTGCATTTCCATAGCCATTCCGAGATATATTGCCATGCAACTTACCACCGTTCCGTTTACTATGACATGCTCCATCATTGTCATATTGCTTTGCGGGATCATGTAGTTGACATTGTATTCGTGGCAAAGCCACCATTCATAATTCTTCCATACATGTCACTCTTGATTAATTGCATATCCTGGTACGCCGCCAGAGGCATTCACATAGAGTCATATTTTGTTCTAAGTATTGAGTTGTAATTGTTGAGTTGTAAGTAAATAAAAAAGTGTGATGATCATCATTTTTAGAGCATTGTCCCAAGTGAGGAAAGGATGATGGAGACTATGATTCCCCCACAAGTCGGGATGAGACTCAGGACTAAAAAAAGAGGCCATAAAAAAAGAGAGAAAAGGCCCAAATTAAAAAAATGAGAGAAAAAGAGAGAAGGGACAATGCTACTATCCTTTTACCACACTTGTGCTTCAAAGTAGCACCAAGATCTTCATAGAGAGTCTCCTATGTTATCACTTTCATATACTAGTGGGAATTTTTCATTATAGAACTTGCCTTGTATATTCGAATGATGGGCTTCCTCAAAATGCCCTAGGTCTTCGTGAGCAAGCAAGTTGGATGCACACCCACTTAGTTTCTTTTGTTGAGCTTTCATATACTTATAGCTCTAGTGCATCCGTTGCATGGCAATCCCTACTCACTCACATTGATATCTATTGATGGGCATCTCCATAGCCCGTTGATACGCCTAGTTGATGTGAGACTATCTTCTCCCTTTTTGTCTTCTCCACAACCACCATTCTATTCCACCTATAGTGCTATGTCCATGGCTCACGCTCATGTATTGCGTGAAGATTGAAAAAGTTTGAGAACACCAAAAGTATGAAACTATTGCTTGGCTTGTCATCAGGGTTGTGCATGATTTGGATACTTTGTGTGGTGAAGATGGAGCATAGCCAGACTATATGATTTTGTAGGGATAACTTTATTTGGCCATGTTATTTTGAAGAGACATAATTGCTTAGCTAGTATGCTTGAAGTATTATTATTTCTATGTCAATATTAAACTTTTGTCTTGAATCTTTCGGATCTGAATATTCATACCACAATTAAGAGAATTACATTGAAATTATGCCAAGTAGCATTCCACATCAAAAATTCTGTTTTTGTCATTTACCTACTCGAGGAGGAGCAGGAATTAAGCTTGGGGATGCTTGATACGTCTCCAACATATCTATAATTTTTTATTGTTCCATGCTATATTATATCCTGTTTTGGACATTATTGGGATTTATTATACACTTTTATATTATTTTTCGGACTAACCTATTAACCGGAGGCCCAACCCAGAATTGTTGTTTTTTTTGCCTATTTTAGGGTTTCGCAGAAAAAGAATATCAAACGGAGTCCAAACGGAATGAAACCTTCGGGACGTGATTTTTGGAACGAACATGATCCAGAGGACTTGGACCCTACATCAAGTAATCAACCAGGAAGGCACGAGGTAGGGAGCGCGCCTACGCCCCCCCAGGCGCGCCCTCCACCCTCGTGGGGCCCATGTTGCTCCACCGACGTACTCCTTCCTCCTATATATACCTACGTACCCCCAAACTACCAGATACGGAGCCAAAACCCTAATTCCACCGCCGTAACTTCCTGTATCCACGAGATCCCATCTTGGGGCCTTTTCCGGAGCTCCGTCGGAGGGGGTATCGATCATGGAGGGCTTCTACATCAACACCATAGCCTCTCCGATGAAGTGTGAGTAGTTTACTTCAGACCTACGGGTCCATACTTATTAGCTAGATGGCTTCTTCTCTCTTTTTGGATCTCAATACAAAGTTCTCCCTGATACGTCTCCGTCGTATCTACTTCTCCAAACACTTTTGCCCCTGTTTTGGACTCTAACTTGCATGATTCGAATGGGACTAACCCGGACTGACGCTGTTTTCAGCAGAATTGCCATGGTGTTATTTATGTGCAGAAACAAAAGTTCTCAGAATGACCTGAAACTTCACGGAACATCTTTTCAGAAATAATAAAAAATCCCTGCAAAAGATGAAGACCAGGGGGCCCACCACCTGTCCACGAGGGTGGGGGGCGCGCCCCCTACCTCGTGGGCCCCCTGGAGCTCCTCCGACCTCAAGTCCAACTCTTTATATTTGGTTTCAGGGAGAAAAAAAATCAGGGAGAAGAAATCATCGTGTTTTAGGATACAGAGCCGCCGCCAAGCCCTAAAACCTCTCGGGAGGGCTGATCTAGAGTCCATTCCGGGCTCCGGAGAGGGGAATCCATCGCCATCGTCATCATCAACCATCCTCCATCACCAATTTCATGATGCTCACCGCCGTGCGTGAGTAATTCCATCATAGGCTTGCTGGACGGTGATGGGTTGGATGGGATCTATCATGTAATCGAGTTAGTTTTGTTAAGGTTTGATCCCTAGTATCCACTATGTTCTGAGATTGATGTTGCTATGACTTTGCTATGCTTAATGCTTGTCACTAGGGCCCGAGTGCCATGATTTCAGATCTGAACCTATTATGTTTTCATCAATATATGAGAGTTCTTGATCCTATCTTGCATGTCCATAGTCACCTATTATGTGTTATGATCCTTTAACCCTGAAGTGATAATAATCGGGATACTTACCGGTGATGACCGTAGTTTGAGGAGTTCATGTATTCACTATGTGCTAATGCTTTGTTCGAGTACTCTATTAAAATGAGGCATTAATATCCCTTAGTTTCCATTAGGACCCCGCTGCCACAGGAGGGTAGGACAAAAGATGTCATGCAAGTTCTTTTCCATAAGCATGTATGACTATATTCGGAATACATGCCTACATTACATTGATGAATTGGAGCTAGTTCTGTGTCACCCTATGTTATGACTGTTACATGATGAACTGCATCCGGCATAATTCTCCATCACTGATCCATTGCCTATGAGCTTTCCATATATTGTTCTTCACTTATTTACTTTTTTGTTGCTATTGCTATCATCACTACAAAATACCAAAAACACTACTTTTGCTACCGTTACCACTACTATCATATTACTTTGCTACTAAACACTCTGCTGCAGATATTAAGTTTCCAGGTGTGGTTGAATTGATAACTCAGCTGCTAATACTTGAGAATATTCTTTGGCTCCCCTTGTGTCGAATCAATAAATTTGGGTTGAATACTCTACCCTCGAAAACTGTTGCGATCCCCTATACTTGTGGGTTATCACTCCCCCTCTCTTGTGGAGATCTATTCGATGTAATCTTCTTTTGCGGTGTGTTTGTTGGGACCGATGAATTGTGGGTTTATGATCAAGTTTATCTATGAAAAATATTTGAATCTTCTCTGAATTATTTTATGTATGATTGGTTATATTTGCAACTCTCTTCAAATTATCAGTTTGGTTTGGCCTACTAGATTGATCTTTCTTGCAATGGGAGATGTGCTTAGCTTTGGGTTCAATCTTGCGGTGTCCTTTCCTAGTGACAGTAGGGGCAGCAAGGCACGTATTGTATTGTTGCCATCGAGGATAACAAGATGGGGTTTATATCATATTGCATGAGTTTATCCCTCTACATCATGTCATCTTGCTTAAAGCGTTACTCTGTTCTCTTGAACTTAATACTCTAGATGCATGCTGGATAGCGGTCGATGTGTGGAGTAATAGTAGTAGATGCAGGCAGGAGTCGGTCTACTTGTCTCGGACATGATGCCTATATACATGATCATACCTAGATATTCTCATAACTATGCTCAATTCTGTCAATTGCTCAAAAGTAATTTGTTCACCCACCGTAATACTTATGCTCTCGAGAGAAGCCTCTAGTGAAACCTATGGCCCCCGGGTCTATTTTCCATCATATTAATCTTCCAATACTTAGTTATTTCCTTTGCTATTTATTTTACTTGCATCTTTATTTCTCTTTATCATAAAAATACCAAAAATATTATCTTATCATATCTATCATATCTCACTCTCGTAGGTGACCGTGAAGGGATGGACAACCCCTTTATCGCGTTGGTTGCGAGGAGTTTATTTGTTTGTGTAGGTGCGAGGGACTCGTGCATGGACTCCTACTGATTGATACCTTGGTTCTCAAAAACTGAGGGAAATACTTACGCTGCTCTACTGCATCACCCTTTCCTCTTCAAGGGAAAACCAAAGCAGTGCTCAAGAGGTAGCAGGGACCGTGCTTCCAACTCCGACACCGTGTATAGTCCACCACCTTACACTCCATTTGCGCATTGCGTCTCAAAACCCATCATTGCATTTCCGCAATCCCATTGAGCTTCCGCAACCACCACCGCATTCCCACTACCACCATTTGACGTTTGAGATTTTGAGTTCGCGGTTTTTCCGTTTCCTAAGGTGTTTTGGCTACTTAGGGACGAGTCTCCATCATCTTGGTATCTCCATCACGATCACCGCCACTCATCATCGACATGGACGGTAACCTCCATATCATCTTGGTATCGTGGTATCCCTCCATTTTATATTCCCTTGCCATTGCATTGATAACCCCTAGCCTATTTTGCGTCACTTGCCTATCGAAACTATCCTTTGAGTATTGCCGGCAACGTTACTTGTGCACATTAGTGATCTACACCATACATTGCATACATAGCATAACATATTGGTATCATCTGGGTTTCATATCATCTCGTGTGCCTCAAGTTTGTTCCCGCATATACACAATTGCTACCTTGGTTTGTGCATTTCGCAAAGTGCCCAAAAAAAGAAAGAAGAATCAAGCTTTTAATCAAAAGAGAAAGAGCAAAGAAGCTTGTAAGCAAGTGCCATAGCATCATACCACATTGTCATATCCGATCATCTTGGATCATACCACCGGACCATACATACATAGCATACTGTAACACCGCGGATGTAACTTACCCAATTTGTACTCCAACTCTTGCCGTTTCTGGCTTTAAGTTATTTTATTTTCTCGGGTTTGGGTTTTTGTCTCCGTGTGTTGTTGTCGTTGTCATGCATCTCATATCATGTCATCATGTGCATTGCATTTGCATACGTGTTCATCACTTGCATTCGAGCATTTTCCCCGTTGTCCGTTTTGCATTCCAGTGCTTCGTTCTCCTCCGGTGGTCATTTCTACCTTTCTTTTGTGTGTGGGGATTAAACATTTCCGGATTGGACCGAGACTTTCCAAGCGGCCTTGGTTTACTACCGGTAGACCGCTTGTCAAGTTTCGTATCATTTGGACTTCGTTTGATACTCCAACGGTTAACCGAGGGACCGAAAAGGCCTCGTGTGTGTTGCAGCCCAACACCCCTCCAAGTTGGCCCAAAACCCACCAAAACCTTCTCCATCATCTAGAGCGTTCGATCACGATCGTGTGGCCTAAAACCGCACCTCATTTGGAGCTTCCTAGCTCCTCCTACCTCTCTAAATATCCCCTCCCCGAAATTTCGGATCCAGAACCACCCTAAACCCTAGCCCCGCACCTCCGCGCGGCCGGACAACGTCCGCCGCCACCGGACACTTCGCCCGCACCTGTCACCGGCCGCCACGTGGCAACGCCGCCGCCTCCCGTGCGAGGCCCGCCGAGCCCGCTCAGAACCCCCGCGGCCCAGGGCGCCGCCACCTCGCCCGAGGGGCACTGCCTCACCGCGCTGCCGCCTCTCCTCCTCCGGCCGCCGCCTGCTCCGCCCCGCCGCCTCGACGCCGGTGCACCGCCGCCCCGCACCAGCACCGCC
>NC_057794.1:73180544-73234178 GCF_018294505.1 Triticum aestivum | reverse complement strand
CCGCGCTCCTCGCCGCCCTTCGCCGGCGGGATCTGACAAGTCCGGCGCCGCCCTCCGCTACCTTGCCGTCCGGCCGGCCTCCTCTCTCTAGTGACCCCATCTCCGACCAGCGAACATCGGACTCCGTGCGTGCTATAGTACCGCTGGATCTAGATCTGAACGAAGGGGTTGACTTTTTCGTCCCCAACCCTAATTTTCTTTCTAAGTTCATCGCATCGTAACTCCTCATCCGTAACTCCGTTTTGGGCATATAGTATATCAAAATGTTCGTCTCAGAGAGTACATCATTTCATTCCATTGCATCATTTTCGTTTGAGTTCATCTTGATGCCCGAAATGCCGTGAGAAGAGGGCTACTTGAGTTAATTGTCAGATCTGCTGCTCTATTTAGTTATTTGTCATTTTTGCCATGATTATTGTGTGCATGATATGCCCATGAGCTCTACATATGTTTTGTTAAGGATTTTGCCATCTTTCCAGAGATGCAACCCAAGTATTTTTGTGATGTGTGTGGTGACTAGCACAAGCTTGCAAAGTGAGGCACTTGGTAAAGCTGATTTCAGGGACTTAGCATTTCCACTAAGTCCTTGAGCTGTTTATCTCATATGGCCATATGTTCATGTTGTTTCCTAGTGATCCGTGCCTCTTTTGAGGATGATCAGTAAGGGTGTTCTGTTAATCTTGTAGTGCTCTATCCATCCATGTCTTTGTTTGCAATTATGGAGCACCCTAGCTTGAGTCAATCAAGCTCTACTTTTGCTACTTCGTGAATCTGGGCAGATTGTCTACTTGTTAGCGATTTTGCCGAGGATGTTGTAGTTGATCCGTGCATGCTATGCTATTGTTCTTGCCATGTCTAGCTTGAATTTTGTGTATTCTTGATGGGTGTATGCTTAGATTATCATGACTTGCTCTGTAGTGAGTGCATCGAGCTCGTAAACATGCCTACTTGATATCTGTTTTCAGCATGCTCCAGTTTTCACTAAGTCTGTGATCTGATTATGTTTTTGCCATGTTCACATGCTTGCAATTGTATTTTCTGATCCCTTTTGGCTCAAGGTCACTAAGGGACTTTTGTTAAGATCTTTGAGTAGCTCCATGCCATGCTTTACTTTGCCATGTTCAGGTCCTGTAGCATGTATTTTTGCTGCTCTGAAGAGTGCTATCTGATCTGAAATTCCAGACAAGTGTTAATTTCACTAAGTCTGAGATCTGTTTACCATATGCATTTTTGCCATGCTTGTTTGAACCTATTAATGGATGATTTGGCCGTAGCTTAGTGCTAGACTTTTGTTAAGCATCTTGAATGCATCCCTGCCATGTATTTTGTTGTCATGTTTGGGTGCTGTAGCATGTCCATCTTGTTGCATTTAGATGGCTACTTGCTGTAAATCGTAGAACGTGGTCATATTTGAATTGCTTGCCATTTCCAAACCGTAACTCCGATTCCGGCATTCTTTATATCGTTTTCAAGCAATTTCATCTCATCTTTCTAGTGGCACACTTGGATTCCCAAGTTGAGGCCAGGTTGATGCATCCCTTGTCAAATCTTGCATATGCATTCTGCATCGCATCCCGCATAGCATACCATCTTTGCATCATATTGTTTGAGCTTTGCACATGGTTGATTGTGTTCCGTTTGCTTGTTTGTCTTGTTTGGGTAGAGCCGGGAGACGAGTTCGCTAACGAGGAGCCCGTTGAGTTTGCTTTCGAGGATCCAGTCAACTCTAACAACTTTGTTGGCAAGATGATCATACCCTCGAAATCACTACTATCTTTGCTTTGCTAGATGCTCGCTCTTTTGCTATGCCTATGCTACGATGCCTACCACTTGCTTTCAAGCCTCCCAAATTGCCATGTCAAACCTCTAACCCACCATGTCCTAGCAAACCGTTGATTGGCTATGTTACCGCTTTGCTCAGCCCCTCTTATAGCATTGCTAGTTGCAAGTGAAGATTGGAGACCGCTCCTTGTTGGAACATTATTTACTTGTTGGGATATCATTATATTGCCATGTTATCTTAATGCATCTATATACTTGGTAAAGGGTGGAAGGCTCGGCCTCTCGCCTATTGTTTTGTTCCACTCTTGCCGCCTTAGTTTCCGTCATATCGGTGTTATGTTCCCGGATTTTGCGTTCCTTACGCGGTTGGGTTATAATGTGAACCCCTTGATAGTTCGCCTTGATTAAAGCTTTTCCAGCAATGCCCAACCTTGGTTTTACCATTTGCCACCTAGCCTCCTTTTCCCTTTGGTTTCTGGAGCCCGAGGGTCATCTTATTTTAAACCCCCCCGGGCCAGTGCTCCTCTGAGTGTTGGTCCGAACCAGGCAGCCTGCGGGGCCACCTCGGGGAAACTCGAGGGTTGGTTTTACTCGTAGCTTGACCTATCTGAGTGTGCCCTGAGAACGAGATATGTGCAGCTCCTATCGGGATTTGTCGGCACATTCGAGCGGTGTTGCTGGATTTGTTTTAACCTGTCGAAGTGTCTTGAAGAACCGAGGTATCGAGTCTGATCGGAATGTCTCGGGAGGAGGTCTATTCCTTCATTGACCATGAGAGCTTGTCATGGGCTAAGTTGGGACTCCCCTGCAGGGATGTGAACTTTCGAAAGCCGTGCCCGCGGTTATGGGCAGATGGGAATTTGTTAATGTCCGGTTGTAGATAACTTGAACCTTAATTTAATTAAAATGAATCAACCGTGTGAGTTACCGTGATGGCCTCTTCTCGGCGGAGTCCGGGAAGTGGACACGATGTTGGAGTAATGTTTGCGCAGGTTGTCCTCTAGTTTCTCGCTCGCGCTTTGCCTTCTCTTCTCGCTCTCTTTTGCGAACAGGGTAGCCACCATATATGCTAGTCGCTTGCTGCAGCTCCACATATTTACCTTGCCATACCTATTAAGCTTAAATAGTCTTGATCGCGAGGGTGTGAGATTGCTGAGTCCCTGTGGCTCACATATTACTATTACACCAGATGCAGGGCCTGATGATTCCTCTCCAGGTGACGCGCTCGATCTCAAGTGGGAGTTCGACGAGGACTCTCAACGATACTATGTTTCCTTTCTTGATGATCAATAGTGGTGCCCAGTTGGGGGTGATCGGGACCGTGTCGCATGTTGGGTTATCTTTTATTTTGGCGCCGTAGTCGGGCCATGAGTGTTTGGATGATGTAATGTTATTTATGTACCTTGATTGACGTGGCGAGTGTAAGCCAACTATGTTATCTCCCCTTTTATTATCTATATTACATGGGATGTTGTGAAGACTGCCTAACTTGCGACATATGCCTTCAATGCGATTATGCCTCTAAGTCGTGCCTCGACACGTGGGAGATATAGTCGCATCGAGGGTGTTACACATACTTGGGATAGAAAGTTGATACATTTTGCATCGTATAGGTTGTGCACAAGTGTCGTATCCGCCTATTGAGCAATCATGCTAGCGTCTCTCTTGAGTTGTGCAACACGAGTGTTTTCCATGGATTCCACATTTTGTGCTCATCCTTGGTTGCACGACCCCATTTATCTATTCGTGTGTGAGTTTCTGTGTCCCATTTATTGCTATTGGTCTACTTGTTTCACTTGCGAATGTGTGAATCTCTTTCAACTTTATTGACTCTTGATAACATTTTACACTAAATGTTTTGTGCCACTATCCTCACCGAGCTCCACCATAAGCCTTATTTGTGTAGGTGTGAGAAATCGACAAGATCGGTACCAATTGTGCTATTTCCTTGTTACACTATTGAGTGATCATTGATCCATCTTCAACATCGGTCAAGGTACATTTTGTATAGTTCTTCTCTTTCTCCCACTCATATTTGCTCGAGTCTTGTGATGGATAGGCAAGGCATTTCATCTTCGGTCTACAACAACAACAACGAGTTTGATGCCACGAACAACTCCAACGAAGCCAAGATGCAAGCTCCAATGGAGGAGATCAAAGCCCTCATCAAGTCCTACAAGTGGTCTTCCTCATCTTCGAGAAGACGCTCAAGAGCACATGCCTCCGAGTTTCCATCTCCGACAAAATCACATCGGCATCGACACCATCACCAACAAGGACATGAAGGTCAAGAGCTCAACAACAACAACCGCTCAATGACTTTACCATCTCCCTTGGCATCTTCGCCAAGCGACTTCAAGGCATCTTCGCCTATGGACATACGGCATCTTCGCCCACAAGCACTTCAAGATAAGCTCCCCAAGCTCAAGTCCGCGACTTCTACGAGCTACTACGACCTTGATACCAACCATGAGATTCCTTTCTATGGGACTCTAGAACCCGAGGAGTATCTTGAGTGGGAGTGTTTGATGGACGACTACCTCAAGCTACAACAAGTTCCTCCCGAAGATCAAGTGAAGTGCGCCACAAGGAATTTCCACGACTACGCGTCCACATGGTGGCTTCACACACCTTTGGAGACCTACAACATGAGTTGGCCCAAGACAAAGAGAGCTTTGTAGCGCGAGTTCGTGCCTCCAACCTACATGGAACAACTTCTATGCCAATTGGAGAACACCACCCAAGGATCCAAGTCCATCGACGAGTACTTCAAGGAGATGAAGAAAGCCTTGCGACGAGCCGGCGTAGACGACCCCATTTTGATGAAGTTACACTTCATGATGGGATTGCACAACGACATCTCCAAGTCGATCTTCCTCGAGAACTATAAGTCGCTCGACGACAACTACATTGGTGCTCTCAAGGCGGAACAAGAACTCATGAAGGCCAAAGCTTCTCCACCCCAACCTCACTTCACGATGACCAACCTCCATGAGAACGAGCATGAGGCTAGTACCACCACGATGCCCAAGCCTGACGAGCTCCAAGACGATGCTCCCAAGTTCGACTTCACCACCATCCCTCTTTGTGGCATTGATGATGCCGAGTCTACTTCAACTATTTTTCAAGATGGTGCGGCAACGACTACGACTATGGAGACCATCAAGGATCAGGCTTTGGAGGCGAGCGACATGGTGACGAGCAAGGATGATGCTTCCATCTTAGGAGGCGAGAGTGAGGATGTGCCATCTTCGGCCTTCATCCAAGGCGACGGCGATGATATGGTTGAGCATGGGATTTTCCCTTCGACCACGGCGATGTATGTTGACTTGAGTGACTTGTGCCACCATATTGAGAGTGAGAGTCACTTCACCACTAGCCCCATATATGATGTGTTGCATCAATTCCCATGTGAGGAGAGCCACAACCCCCACCACTTGAGTGAGATGAGTGACTCCACCATACGTGAGATTGAGTGCACCTATTTTGAGGGAGTGAGTGAACCACCACATAGAGAGAGTGAGATACTTGATAGGTTATGTGAGGCCACTTTCAACACTAACGACTTGACCTCTACCTCTATTGTGTCTTCTCATTTGGTGCTAGGTCCCATATATGATGACACGCCGATTTGCGACGACTACGTCCTACCTTTGGACAAGACGATGGCCATGGTGGAATATGATGCACCCCCCACATGGTTCCATCAAGATGATGATATTGACCACCATTTGGTCTTTCCCACATCACCTACACCACATGAGTGGAATAACAAAGGTAACATAGGTGAAGGTGATGCTCTGGTCCCACTAGTGGACATTCTTGACATTGATTGCTTGCATGATGTTAATCAACCTATTACCATGCTTCATGCTAGTGCGACTTCCCCATGCGATGATTTACCCATTTATGATGAGTATGATGATTGCCATGTGGAGTCTATTAGTTATGGTGCCATGTTACATAGGATTTCTTGTGCTAATTCTCTCGGTAACATAATGTTTGCCAATCCGCTTGACTTGTCATATGCTATGCATGAGATCAATCATATGTCATATTTGCAATCTCATCTTAGTGACTATGCATATGCCATTTGAGGAGACCCCCATAGTTTCCTCATACATTTTAGGAGATTTTGATTCATCCCATTCATTGCATGATCCCAATACTTGTGTGCACAATATGCTCCCCATGAATAAACATGCTATTGATGTGCCATATACTTGTATGCTAAATTCGCATCCCCATCGTGTCATACACAATAAGTATTCTTTCATGATGGATGACATGTTCTTATACCATGCATCAAATTTCTTTGAGCGATGCTTATCTTGTGCTAACTCTCATGTGCGCCTACACATCAAGATGTATGATGTGTACATTTACCATGCGCACAATTTCTTTGTTTTGTGTCTCTTTTGTGTAGGTACCCATGAATACTTGTCAACCTCGCAATCCCACGAGTTGACAAAACGAGCTCTAGAGAGAAATGATGACTTGGGATCCCATGGATTGTCTTTCCCACCACTCTCTTCGTGCAAAGACTTCACGCATTTCTTCTACATGACCCTCACTTGGCTATGGGTTATTGTCCATTACATATTCTATGCCCATCTTACCATGTTCACTTTGCATGATATGCACATTACTATGCTTTTGCCACGCATTCGTGACCCATGCTTTACATTACACATGATGATTGATTCTCATACTTGTATGTGTATTTGCAAGCTTGGTGGAGACATTTCTTATTATTTCCATGTTTTCTTTGTGTCCCATTCCTACGATGATACTTTCATCTTGCTTTGTGTTCGTGCTTGCGATATGTCATGTGCATTGCCTATGCCTATTATTTGCTCTCATGACATGATTGCCATGATTTACTCTAGTAGGTTGCATCTTCGCACTACTAGCTTGCACGACTTGATTACTATGTTTGCTTGCCTTGTTGCATCACTGATGACTCAAACTTGCTCGCTTCATGCGGTTGATGACAACCATCTACATACTTTGCACATGATTGTTATTGCTTGCCGTCATATATCTCCATATGTTGCCTCTCTCATGCTAGGTGATTTGCCATGTATTGAGTGCAATTATGCCTTTAGTCTTGATAATGAGTTTGCCCCCATAGCATTCTCGCATATGTTTGGAGATTTTGACATTTTTCTTGTGAAGAATGCTTGTCTTGCCTCTTTGCACCATATACCTAGTGCCATGAATATAGCCATTGTTGCATCATATTATTCATGTACTTGTACTTCTAATGGTTATGTGCAAAAGAAGAGAACCATCATGATGGATGATGTGTTTATCTACCATGCGCATACGTTCTTAGCCTTGTTTTGTGCATGTGTAGGAAACTTGGACATCGTGTCAACTTCCACGTCACGTGAGTTAACCATTCGAGATATTGAGAGAGAACCACCTCCTACCACGATGATTCTACATCGCACTTGCTTGTACTTCAGCATTGTGGAGGATGCACAAGGACATGCTTTCAAGGTGATATCCTTCTCTTTTGAGAATCCCCAAACCATGAGACTTGGACCACTTGATTTCACACTTGTTAGAGATCTTTCTTCGACTTGTCATTTTCACCATTCCATGCATCATGATATATATGCCTTGTGTGTTGCATCCAATTCTTGGATCACTTGCTCCTGTCATATGTTTGGTTGCAACAATGTCATCACTTAACATATGACATGTCCCATTGATTGCTACATGCTTGCCTTGATTGCCTCACACATGATGAACAATTGCTCTTTCTATTGTGTTGAGTGCCACACTATCTTCACTACACCCAATGCACGTTATGCTTGGATTGTCTTGCACTTGACCCTGTGTTTAGACACTTCATTTCTTTTGGTGTTGTGAATGATTCCTATGCCTACCATAGACCTTTCATTTAGCGCTTTGCCAATGTTTGCTGTGAACTTGAGGTAGATGCTTCTTCTCTTGTCACACATATTTGCATCACTACATCACATTCACATGCTAGTCCCCATGATTTCTTTGCTTGTGCTCGATTGATATGCTTACATGCCATGTCACAATCCTTTGTTGCACCATTGGAGAGTGCCCATTTCGAGCTTCAAGATGACGAGAACTTGGTGATCGACCACTCCTACACGGCGACGCCATCTCTTTCCCATGGTGATTTGGATTTCGATCCGCGGTAGGATCTTTCCCAAGGGAGGGGGGATGATGCGGAGCATCCTACGGACATCACCATGTTAAGAGTCCATTCGACAAGTGACACGTGCAGCATCTACTTCACATACACAAAGGTGAATCATCTCCTTTACACGTGCTCACGTGACCCCTTCGAGGATGGTATGCTACATGACACTCCACTCGTGTGCATGCATAGGTATTGTCGGAATGGTACGGACGACGAGCAGGAGTGCGAGCGCAAGTGTACAACTACACCATCCGCGAGGGAAGCCTGGAAGAGAAGACGGAAGAAGGAGCTACAAAGTCTACAGCGACCGGACGACCGGAAGCGCCGGACGTCTGACCCTCTACAGCCGCCGGACGACCGACGAACACCGGACGTCCAACAAGTCCCAGGCACCGGATGTCCGACGCTCATCGGAAATCCGGTGCCACCCATCCCGAAGAAAAACGATGGACGTCCGATGCCCTCCGGACGACCGGATCCCCGCGAGCGACCGGATGTCCGACTCTGCCTGTGCGCAGCCAGACCTTTGGCCTTGTATCTCTCTCTCACTTACCCCTTCGTGGCTTAGACTATAAATAGACCTTCCCCTCATCCTTTCTAGGGTTAGCATTGGTTTAGCTCATATTCACTACAAAAAAAATACACTTCCGTGATGATACGTGTTTGTCACAGTAGGCCGCGTTTTTTGTCATGCATGTACATCCATGACGATTTTATGACAGAATCAAGATAGTCATACCTGTGATGTCGTAGAAGTGTTCCATGACATTACCAAAATTATCATCACGGAAGTGTGCACTTCCATGACGATAAATCGCGCGTCATAGAAGTGCTTTCGTCAAGGGTGACTGACACATGGCATCCACCATAATGGGACGTCGTTAAGCTATCGGGTCGGGTTTTGGATCCGATAACCCGTTAACAGCCCCGACCAATGGGGATTTTCCATGTGTAAAATCATCATTGGCTAGAGGAAACACGTGTCGGCTCATCGTTGGGACAGATGTCATCCACTCATTGGACATAAGGCGCCTATGATACGTCGACACTTGGCACGGCCCAACAGAGGCCCATTCCTGTGAAAAGGCCAGCCCGTTTGACTTGGTCAAAAGGTGGCGAGCCGGCCCATGGAAAGCCTGTTAATGGCCTGTTCGCATATAGCCCATTTACAGCCCGCTAACCCAAGGCCCATTACGCCCTATCCGAATTAGGCCTAGTAGCATCATCTGGGCCATCCAATATGATTCCAGCCCGTTTTCACTTCTGGCCCATGTATGGCCCATGACGTCTTTCGGCCCATATGAGGCCCTATGTAACTCTTGGCCTATTAACGGCCCGTGGTGAAACTGGCCCGTAATGAATAGTGTATCACTTTACACCCATTAACGGCCCTTGGTGAAACTGGCCTGTAATGAACAGTGTATCACTTTATACCCATTAATGTCCCGTTATTCCATTGGGCCGTTTCCAGCCCATGTTATCTTTCGGCCTTCTCAGAGCCCATTTATTCTTGGGAAAATTTTGTTTTTGCCACTCTAGATTTTGCCAATTTTTCTTATGCCACTCTAGATTTTGACATTTCACTTTTGCCACTCTTAGCTTTTCAAAATTATCACAATTGCCATTCTATGGCAAAAGAAAAATAATTTTATTTCATTTTTGCCACTCTTAGCTTTTGACAATTATCACAATTGCCACTCTGAAAATTTTGTTTTTGCCACGGGAATGTCAATTGTGATATTTGTCAAAAACTAAGAGTGGCAAAAGTGAAATGTCAAAATCTAGAGTGGCATAAGGAAAATTGGCAAAATCAAGAGTGGCAAAAACAAAATTTTCCCTTTATTCTTGGGCTCATTTCCAGCATTCGTTTACTTACGGCCCGTTACTGTCATTTTCTGCTTGTGGGCCAAATTCAGCCCATGGTTACAGTCGGCCCGTTTGTGGTCCATCAATACGTTGGGCCATTTTCATAGCGTCATCAAATACGGCCTATTAACGATGGCCCGTTTATGGCCATAATGCGGCCTGTTATTGTCCCATGTTTGGCCAATCGATCATACATCCCGTATAAGGCCTATTGATGATACAGCCCGTAGAAAGCCCATTGTTTCTACAGCCCGTAGAAGGCCTACTGTTTCTACGGCCCGTAGAAGGCCCACTGTTTCTACGGCCCGTAGGAGGCCCAGTGTCACTACAGTAAATATTAGCCCATGGTTATTGTGGCCTAGTTTTAAAAAATAGGTTATTGCAGTCACTAGCAAACTGCGGAAAAAGAACTGCACTGACTACAAGCAAACAAATAAACAAGACAACAAGGAAATAAATAAGCAAGCAACTTATCCTAGGCTATCATGGCTATTACACATATTACATCCACTGGGCATCAAAGTTCGCCACCAGTGCAAATATAGGAAACAAAGCAGCATATAAACGCCGCAACAAAACAAGTTCAGAACTGAAACCACTTCAGAAGAGTTCAAGAAACAATATCCTGGGTACCCATAATGCTGGCAAGATGCTTAGCAAGCTTATTAACTTTCTCTTGTTTGGCGCTTAAATCCTCCAGCGCTTGCTGTTGCACAAGAAAGGACTGGTGTTTATCAACCACAATAACTTGCTATTCGAGTTACTGGCCAGTACCGCTGGCACAAGCGCTTGTAGCTGGCCAATACCGCTGTCCTGTTCAAGAACCCCCTCCAATTCAAATGGCTGATAAACAAGAAAATAAATTGAACGTACAGACATTGTATGATAGACAGATGTGGTAATTCACATATATGTTGTCTAACCAAACAGGACAACATGACACAGTTTCACATATATGATGCCTAACTAAACAGGATCGCATGACACAGTTTCAGATATATGATGGATAACTTAACAGGATATAATGGCATAATTCAACATATGATGAGTACCTAAACAGGATGACATGACACAACTATATGATATCTTTCTAAAATAGGTTGGGATGAAATAATTCACATACATGTTGTCTAAGTATACAGGATGGCATGATATAATTGACATAATTGATTCATATACTAAGCAGCTGGCACTCGCATGTATGATCTCTAAACTAAGCAGATAGAATTCAATATTGTGCATATGATGTCTAAATTAAGCAATGCAAGACACCATATGCATCATATGAGAAATATAAACATTGGAACTTAGAGCATACACCTCAGGTGGGATATAGAACTGGTCATCTTTCTCTGAATCCTCCTCTGAGGAGCTCCCTGTAACCATCGAGATATATGCTTCAACAGGTACCATTGCCTGCTCTGAAGACCTTGTTTTCACTCCAGATTTTTCCATAACCGGCTCAAATGGCTGATACACATGAAGAGTAGTTCAATATACACAGATTGTCGACAAATGGAATACGTAATGAAAAAAAGATGGCATGAGATAATTCACATATATGATGCCTAGCTCCATGGCGGTGCATAATTCACATATATGATAACTGGCTGAAAAACATGGCATTGCATAATTCACATATCTGATATAGAAAGCAAACAGGAGGCATTCACACAAAGCATGTCTAATCTAAGCAGATGGCATGGCAATGCAAGACACTATATGCATGATATGAGCAATATAACCCAACCAAGTTAGAGCATGCACCTCGAGGGGGGGGAATACAACTAGTCATCTCTCTCTGAATCCTCCTATGAGGAGCTATCTGTAACCAGCAAGAAATCTGCATCGACAGGTAGCACTGACTTCTCAGAAGACCTTGTTTTCACTCCAGATTTTCCCATGACCGACTCAAATGGCTGATGCATAGGAAGAGCAGATGAATGTATAAACATTGTTGACAAATGGAATACATTATGGAAAAAATATGGCACGATACAGTTCACATATACGATGACTGGATAAACATGATGGCATTGCATGATTGACGTATATGATGCCTGGCTAAAGAAGATGGCATTGCATAATTCCCATATACTCCCTCCGTTCCTAAATATATGTCCTTTTAGAGATTTCAAATGGACTATCACATACGGATGTATATAGACACATTTTAGAGTGTAGATTCACTCATTTTGTTCCGTATGTAGTCACTTGTTGAAATCTCTAAAAAGACAAATATTTAGGAATGGTGGGAGTATGATATAGAAACCAAACAGGTGGCATTCACACAAAGCAAATCTAAACTAAGCTGATGACATATAAGATGTATAATGTAAGCAATGCAAGGCACCATATGCATGATATGACCAACATCAGCATGCCAGGTTAGAGCAAACACCTTAGGTGGTAAACAGGCGTGGTCGGCTCCTTCTGAATCTCCATCTGAACAGTTATCTTCCTCTGGAATACAATCTGGAAATGCAGGAGGGGGGGGGGCACTTCGCCCACCATGGAGCGGCGTCTGCATGACATTATATTCGCACGCAACAATCTTATCTTTTTCTCTACATGTGCAGTACGATTGTGTACAATATCTGACATGCATAATAAAAAAATTGTTAGATTTTGTAAGGCCTAAGGGGTGCATGCAAAAATCAAGACTGATGGTAGCAAACGAGTGGATGGATCCAAAACTAATGATAGCAGGTAGATTATAGCTTCAGTTTAAAAAGATAGACAATGGATCATCTATTGTTTGTTGCCCAGCCAACATGAACCACATAGAAGACACAGATGAACCAGATAGTAGACATATACTATTCGTTTCTGGCTCGATATGAGACCCATGGGCAATTCAAAACTCAAGATTTAAGGATAAAGTAGCAGGTAATAATAACTGATGTATAACGTAAGCAAACACGAAAGACTGCGACCTCTCTTCCGGAGCTATGTAGTCCTCAGGTTCATCTGCTGAAGTCGATGATGGTAATGCAGTTGGCGTGGCTGCCGGCAACGGGAAGATGATCTGAGGCAGCGAAAGGAAGTCTGTAGGGGGGATCTCTGCTGCAGTGAACGCTTCTGTCGATGGTGCACCTCAGGTGGGGTGGATGATGACATGGCAGGAGCAGGACATAACACACAGAGTTTCCTTTGACGCCTATCTGAAAATGAAGTAAATCTGTAAGGGCTCCTTAGAATTGGAGGATTCTATAAACGCAGGGACAGGAAAAACACAAGAATAGGATAGGAATGCACGTGCAAAACAGAGCATTTGTAAACATAGGATTTCAGTCAACCTGGGTGTTTGGCTCACATGAATTGGAAGAACAGAGGAATGGAGAAACAAAGTGATGTGACGAGTGTACAACCTCTTTGGCATAGCCTTGTGGACCTCAGCATCATTGGGTTGCATGTGGAGGATGGTGATGATGCTGGTGTGACTGTCAGAGGCGGGGAAGAAGATCCGAGGCCTCTGGAAACAGCGCCGAGGGTACTGCTCCACTGTGATGGACGGTTCCGTCGTTGGAGCAGCTCCGCTAAGGTGTACGGCGATGAGGCTGAAGCATGACAAGACAGACAACGTTAATCTGAAGTGGGACCCTAATATCATCTGCAATAGATGATGTAAAATACATCACCAAAAAGTGCTAGATGTAAAACACATCAGCCGCGCCACGACTGCTCCGACAGATGCTGTAAGTACTGTTCACTCTGAACTTAACTGAAGAAAATGAACTTCACAGTCGAAACTGAATTTTACTGTTGAAACTGACTGAACTAGTAACAGAGCATTGCAATAGATGTTTAGGGCGTTCGAGCACTAGTAGAAGAGAAGCAGTGATCTAAATTAGCATACGCTCGAGCAGGGAACGCACTAGCAGAGAGCAAGTCGTGTAGTAGCACCGCGAGCGAGTGCTAAAGTAGCAACTCCTGTAGCTGCCGGAGGTCGTGCAGTAGCAGCAGCAGCGCAAGCGAGAGCAAGAGCAAAGCAGCAGCACGAACGAAAGCAGGAGCAGTGCAGCAGCGCGACCAACAACAAGAACAGAGCCGCAGCGCGAGCGAGAGCCAGAGCAGCTGCAGCTAGTGCCATTGTGGAAGTCACTGCTGAGGAAGCAACGACATGGGGGAGAGACACCGTGGATGATGTGGCCGGCGACGGCGCCGTCGATGGAGACATGCCATGTCTGCTCGGTATCGAGCACCGGCAGCCCCGTGAGATCGAATAAAAGATAAAATGCAGCGATGAGTGCAGAACCTCCTTGGTGGCGCCGAGTTGTCCTCGGCTTCATCAGAGGAATTGGTGAGGGTATTGCGGTTCCGGTGGGGCAGGTCAAGACGGCGCTATGGGGATTGAGGTGGCGCGATAGACGAGGCAAACATCGGGGCAGCTCCTTGGAGGTGCAGGACGGGGTGGCTGATCCGGCGGGATGACGAGATCGACAATGGATCCTCATCCGGTGTGGTGGATGAGGGACGGCGAGCTGTTGCGGTGGACGACGTAGTCGGGGAAGAGTCTCCGGCTGGGCGGCAGTCGGGAGGCCGACGGAGGAGCGTGGGGTTTCGCGGGTTTTGGCAGCCTCGGTGTACGAATGGGGGGGAGAAGGGGGACGGGTGAGCCAAGCTTAGGGACGCACTTGTCCAAAATGTAGGGTGAGTTACCAGCGTACCCCCACCGGTTTTGACACCGCGACGTGGAACTTCATTTCCGGTTGAGGGGTAGAAGGGGGATTTCGCGTGTCTGGGCTGCGGGAGCGATTTCGGATGAGGAGGGAGTTCTCGCGCGCGGCCAAATTTCAACAAGGCGCGGCGCGGGTTGAAGAAGCGGGAGTTTCAAAGCAGGTGAGACAAAAGATACTTGAGCTTGAAAATTTCGGGATAACAAGGTGTCGATTCCTTGTTCGGCAGAACAAACTTAACGTGTAAAAAAACAATTCATACAAGACACAAGAGAGTCATGTCCCCTTTTACTATATTGCTATAGATGCCATTGAAAAAATACAAGAAAAATGTTAAAAAAATCGAGAGAACAAGATTACCCTGCACAGTACCAAATCGATTCGCACTTCCCTCAACAACAACAAAAAACAAATCAATTCCCACCAAAGAAAGAGTAATGTCCCTTTTATATGATTCCAGATGCCATGATCTCGAATTTCAATTTTTGAATCCACGTTATGTTGAATTCGAGTATATCGTTAGGTGACCTTGCGGTTTATAATTGATGTAGTCGTACATTTTGATCTTCCATCATATATGAACATTTTACTCCACCATGTGGACATATATATTGTCGTCTACCATATGGACTAAATTTGAATCAATTTTCCTTACTTGAATACAATTGTTGTCAAGTTATACAATAAGTTAAATATTATCTTGATAACAAAAAACATACATATAGTAGTAATCATATTTAACTATGAACTACATGTACCATACGCTCTCGAATTCAAATATTTGTATCCATTTTATGTTGAATTCAAATCATAGTACATTATTGGTCTAGGTAGCATGATGTTTGGGATAATCTAAACCCTGTTTTCATACATATAATTTTTGGCTGAATTGGGACAAGTTTTGGTATAAGCCTCTTGCAAAACCGGAGATTCTCTCAACAAGCCTCATGGTTCCGAGAGGGAACGTGTCACCTTTGTGTGCGAAATGATATACGCTGCCTCCCCCCTGATTTTATTTACAGAGGCAACATAGAACTATATGAGTTCCCTGTTAAATTTTGGAATTATTTCGGGTTCATTTGGCCTTTTATACATTAATTGAGTTTCTGGACTTTTAATGTGCATAATCTAAATATGAATTGCATGCACATGCTCCGGTGCATCAAAGTGGGTTGAAAAATCACATGTGTGTCCCTGGTTGAATTTCTAGGTCCCATGGAAGAAATGAGAATGAAATTTAAACATCTGGGCGTCATGACTCGGCCAAGAACATCAAGAAACTTTGATTTTAAATTCATGTAAATCAAACTCGCCTGGAAATCATGAAACTTGGCATGGTGTCATGTCATGGCACTAACATGTTGTGGTAAAAAAATTGGGCCGATTTGGAAGCTCGTGGTTCTAAGAGGGAACGTGTCACCTTTGAGTGTGAAACGATATACACTACCCCCCCTTGAGTTTCTTAACAAAGGCAACATAGAAATACATTAGTGCCCTGTTAAATTTTGGAATTATTCCGGGTTCGTTTGTCATTTTTTATACATTAATTGAGTTTCTGGTCATTTAATGTACATTAGTCAAATTTGAACTACAAGCACATGCTCTCGTGCACCAAAGTTGGTTGAAAAATCACATTTGTGTCCTCGGGTGAATTTCTAGGTCCCATGCAAGAAATGAGAATAAAACTAAAACATCTGGGCATCGTGGCTCGGCCGAGAACATTGAGAAATTTGGTTTTAAAATTCTTGTAAATCCAAAACACGTCTGAAAATCATGAAACTTGGCATGGATGTCATGTCATGGTACTACCATGTTGTGGTAAAAAAATTGGCCGAATAGGAACAGATTTTGGTATAAGCTTTTGCAAACCGAAGCTTCTCTCAAGAAGGCTCGTGGTTTTGAGAGGAAACATGCCACCTTTGAGTGCGAAACGATATACATTGTCCCCCTTGAGCTTATTTACAAAGGCAACATAGAACTACATGAGTGCCCTGTTAAATTTTGGAATTATTCCGGTTTTGTTTGGCCTTATTTACGCATTAATTGAGTTTTTGGTCATTTAATGTGCATAATTCAAATTTGAACTACAAGCACGTGCTCCCGTGCACCAAAGTTGGTTGAAAAATCACATTTGTGTCCTCGGGTGAATTTCTACTCCCTCCTTCCATCTATATAGGTCCTAATGCATTTTTCGAGGCTAACTTTGACCAAACGTTAGAGCAATAATATATGACATGCAACTTACACAAAGCATACCTTCAATTTTGTATGTCAAAGGAGCTTCCAATAATATAATTTTCATAGTATACATCTCATGTGCTATTAATCTTGTCAATAGTCAAAGGTTGTCTTGAAAAACACATTAGGCCCTATATAGATGGAAGGAGGGAGTAGGTCCCATGCAAAAAAATGAGAATAAAATTCAAACATCTGGGCATCGTGGCTCGATCGAGAACATTGAGAAACTTGGTTTTAAAATCATGAAACTTGGCATGGTGTCATGTCATGGTAGTACCATGCCGTGGTAAAAAATGGCCGAATAGGAACAAATTTTGGTATAAGCTTCTTGCAAATCGGAGCTTCTCTCAAGAAGGCTCGTGGTTCTGGGAGGGAACATGTCACCTTTGTGTGCATAATTCAAATTTGAAATACAAGCACATGTTCCAGTGCACCAATGTTGGTTGAAAAATCACATGTGTGTCCTTGGGTAAATTTCTAGGTTCCATGCAGGAAATGGGAATGAAATTCAAAATTCTGGGCGTCGTGGCTGGGTTGGAAACATCGAGAAACTTAGTTCTTTAATTCCTGTAAATCCAAAACACGCATGAAAATAATGAAACTTGGCTTGGTGCCATGACATGGCACCAACATGCTGTGGTAAATTTGCAGTCCGATTTGCGAAGGCGCACACATTAACAATCAACAAAGTCATTTTGGAACAAGTGTTGTCACGTTACAATCGGAAACACAAGTATTATTGAAACCATGGGCGTTCTACTTACTAGTTCTATTTACGTGCCGCCACGCGTCCCCATTTTTTATTAGCTAGGAGGCGTCGTGCAGGGTAGCTATTTGAGTACAAGAGGCGTGCGATCAGACCCCTGTGCGTGCTTATCGGGAGGAGAGCCCTTTGACCTCCATCTGCCGTCCACCTCTCTCCCAAGGTCTCCATTAATGGTGCCCGAGCCTCTGTTTAATGGCGTGGCTATGTCACACTCGACTGAGATTTAAGAGAGAAAAAAGAAAATCTGAAAGCACGGATCTTGATGTAAGATCCGACGAACCTATATAGCATCTACTGCGACTTATAGCAAGACTGATGAATATATAAGGACGATTAATTTTCTTTTATCAAAGAAGGGCTTGCCCCTTTCGATTTTCATTACTGAAAACCACCCCAATTCACAAGAAGTTCAGCCCAACTCCAGCCAGGACTAAAAGCTACCAGATTGAAATCGCAACATCCCAAGAGGCCAACAAAGGCCAAACATCCGCGCTAGAACCCAACATTTCACAACCAACGACACAATCCACATCCTAAACCAATTATTACCTCAAAAGAAACTAGGAAACTAGTCTCCATGGCGAGCGGAAATGAGCTCTTTCATGTCCTCAAGACGCTGCTTGAGAACATCCACGGATTCCTCCACCAGCCTTTGGCGCTCGTTGCGGAGCATGTCATTCTCGTCCATAAGTTTCTTCAACAAGGCACTGGTCTCCTCCTACAAGTCTGCACTTCGGACGATCTTCTCCCTCAGCAGGTCGCGCTTGGCCCGGAGCCTCTCATTGCCCTCCCTTAGTTACCGGATGACGCCACTAGCCTGTTCAAACGAGGCTATCATGTTGTCCTGCAACCTTGCCGAGCCGGAGATCTGATCCATATAGCTATGGACGATCGCATGCATGCGCCTGTAACAGTCGTCGCCTGCCCGCGAGAAATTTTCCCAGGCCGCCATGGCGTGGCGAGACATCTCTGCTACATTCGTGGCGTGGCGGGACATCTCTGCTGCTTCCGCGGTGCGGCCGGACCAGTCTGCTGCATCGACGGTGCGGCAGGACCTCCGTGCTGCTTCAGCGGCGCGGCGGGACCTCTGTGCTGCTACTTCCGCGTAGCGGGACATGTCGGCTGCTCTCGCAGCGATGCGGGACATCTCTCGTGCTTCCGCTTCCATGCTCGCCTCTCCCTGGTGGCAATCTCTCGACCCAGAACTCACGATGGCCATGGCAGACGCAAGGGAAGGATGCTGAATGACTTGTTTGTTTTTCTGTATGAGGAGTTGAGGAGGAATGTGCAGTCATCTTGGCATACTAGTATTTATAATCGAGTACTAATACTCTCCTAAGTGGGAAACCATTTAGGTTGTGATCGGTGTGAACAGGTTTGCAATTCAATATAGCGTGGAGTAATTTGGAATGCGACGAGACGAGAGCTCAAAATTTATTAACAGTTCTAGTTTCGAAGTGCGGCACTATTCCCGGATGGAGCACTTCTTTTTCTACTCCCTCCTTTCCGGTTTTATAGGGCTTATCTCCAAATTTTAGTTTTTCCATTTTATAAGGCTCAATTTGGTTGTCCCCAACACATGTTCAGATTCCAAGGTGCATTAAATCATTGCATGCAAGTATTAAGAGAAAATTGACCAATGCATGTAATTTATGCATGCATGCATTGCAATTAATGCATTAAACCTATCTCTCGGGACTTCTCGCACGCACCATCGTGCCACCAACAAAAACTTGTACTCTGAGTTTAGTAGTACGTTATACAGGAAGAGAAGAGGTGCACGCACGCACTCGTCCTCTCACACACACGTCTATTTTTCTTGAAAAGGAGGATGATGACCTCGACCTCTGCAACTGGGAGTCACACACGCAAATTATTGAAATATATCGAGTGCAGTGCTTTGATGTGTCGCGTCAACTCGTACATCAACGAGAAGTTTGATTATCCTCTCCCTCGCGGACTTAACTGCACCTGCCTTTGGCTGTATGACAGGTTGGCCACACACCTGTGGGGCCCACCTGTCATACACGCAAAGGCAGGAGCGTCCCTCCCTCGCTCGTGAGCATGGTGGCTGGCAAGACTATGAGAAGCTTTCGCTACACGCTCTCCCTCCCGCACGCGGTGGACATGCAACAGTTCAATCGGTGTCAGATGGCCAGAAGCGTACTATAGTACTCCTCCAGTGTAGTAGTATTCCATCATTGTTCGACTTCCCGAAGAGGCGAAGAGCCAAGCGTAGCCCGGACGCTCGTGTGGCAGTTTCTTGTGTATAGTAGTCTAGGATAGCGTGTACCGTGCCTGTAAGCTTAAAATCGTTGGGGTCAGCTCCATGCTATGTGGCCGTCTTGAAGTTTTAAAAAAAATTAAAATAGTCTTCTAGCCCTACCCGAAAACTGCCGCGCGTACTGCCCGGGAAAAGCCCTGCCCTCAACTTTTAACTACGTGAAAATAGTTCGAGTTTGTTCGTTCTATATAAATACAGTACTTACTGTATGTTTATTCACCCGTGGGGTTGTTCAATGAATGGAGGGGCGGGGAGCACAAGTGAACAATAATGTAGTACTACTAGTAGTAAGTAGGAGTCATACATTAGTCACCTTAAATAGAGAGTTTCTTTTCTTTAATGCCACGTACACAAATTGAAACGCTTGTTGTGGAGAGAAAAAAGATAATCACTCCACTATATATGGACACAGGGGCCTGAGCGCTTGCTTTACTAGGGTTGCTCTCTTCATTCTCTCATCCTCTCCAGATATAAACAAGACAGCGGTAGCGACATTTTCTCTCTGCTCACCGCTGGTCACAGATCTGGCCGGATCCCTTCGGCCGGTGTGTGTAGAGGACTAAAAGGTGCATCATTCACGCGGTCATCGCCGCCGAGGGAGGAAACCCACAGCTGCCGGAGGGGCCCGATCCTCTGCCTGTGCCGTTCTCTCCAACACATGGCCGGCTCGGGAGGTCCTCCGGTCCTTCTTCCTCCCTGTCGTATTGTCCGCAGATCCGACCTGCCGCCGCCGACATTCTGGCGACCCTCGGGTATAAGTTCTTCGAAAGAGGCCTTGCTCTACTGCCTCAGCTCCCCATGTGTCTGCATGTGCATCTTTTTCTACTCCCATCAGCTCTTCCAAAGCCACCTAAATTTTTAGTATTATTAGAGGTAAAGCTACTTCATGCATTCGAATCTAGGGCTTTGTTCAAACAACGAATAAAGGGGGGAAAGTTGTAGCATGAATCTAGGACTTGATTCAAAGAGGAAATAATATGGTGAAAGTAGTAGAGACCGGATACCCAACTGGTCTCTTGGTTGAAAAGGAAAATAATGGGAAAACGCAGTACAAACTGGATAAGGAACAGATCTATTATTGGTTGAAAAAAGGATAGAAAGTGGTGGCTAGTGGACAAGTCAACAGAGTATGTCCAGGATTAGATTTGCTGCCATCACATAGTAAAAGGTCTCCAGTATTAGATTTGCTGCCCTCACATAGTAAAAGGTCTCAGGATTATATTTGCTGCCCTCACATGGTAAAAGGTCTCCAGGATTAGATTTGCTGCCCTCACATAGTAAAAGGTCTCCAGGATTAGATTTGCTGCCCTCACATAGTAAAAGGTCTCCAAGATTAGATTTGATGCCATCACATAGTACAATGGCACTCCTGCTGTTTTCCCTAGTATGATAAGTAAGTTGCTCCTTTACGCTGCTGAGTGTCCTGGTGTCCCCACGGTCCCATGCCCTTAAACCAACTCTTTAGCTGCTGTTGATTTACTATGTCTGGTAAACAAGCAATGCCACCATTAAAGTAATCCCATATTTGAGGAATCTCATTTTTGATCGTAATGCTTCTGGTAACATGAAGCATTGCTGACGTTTAAAAATTTCTACTGTCCTTGCATGATTGCCATGAACATAATTAAGATGCTTCTTTTCATTTTGTATATGTTTTGTATATTCTTATTGACCAGCAACTATTTACTTTCTATCTTTTTGTGCAGATAGGGATATCCATTTCACCTTGTTGCTATTGTAACCTTTTGGTGAACTGCACAAAACACTTTTTTTGGAATGAGTGTCTTGTGTAGTTCAACTAAAATGTCACGTGGGCAACATCTCTCAATTTTGGTGGAACTGCACAAAATGGTGATTGGAGTTTCCAAAATCTCCGTCAAGTTCTGCTGGTAATCTCATGCAACATTTTATTAGCCTTTGCAAGATGGAGCCGTCACTGTCACCACAATGGCACTTTATTTTAGTGGAACTGCACAAAAGGATAATAAAATTATAGTTGCACCTTACATGAGCCGGACAGCCAACCTTAATGTTCCTCAATTTTAGTGCAACTACTAAAGAAGAACCTGCCAGCTCACAAGAGCAAGTACTTCTTGCTAGCTCAATGATGCAATCTTTGCTTCATTTCAAGTGAACTGCAGAAAAAGGCGCATGAATTGAATCATGGAACTCCAGGCAGACCTCATCCAAGTAGAGCTGGAGGTTGAGTTCAAGGAGGCCGCTATTAAAGCGAAATCATGCTCTCCTGTCTCCTTGTTTGTGCTGTGCAAACATGTTGTGCAAACAGGAATACTCAACTACAGATGTTGTGACAGTCAAGAGCATTCGTCAAGTTCTTCGATTGTATGACATGGCTAACCAAGATGGATTTAATCCTGATATTCACTTTATCAAAAGGCTCTAATGGGTTGGTTCTGAATCTTGCAAGCTGGGAATCAGTGAGATGTGTAGGCATCTTTGTTGTACTTATTATTTGGATCTTATTTGTTGGTTCTGAATCTTGCAAGCTGGGAATCAATGAGATGTGTAGGCATCTTTTTTGTAGTTATTATTTGGATCTTATTTTTTGGTTCTGAATCTTGCAAGCTGGGAAACACGGCATGATGATGCAGAGGACAACAACCATAACAAATAGTTCAAACTTTTATAGTATTATCTTTGTGAAAGTGCGACAAATGTGCTGATCGTGTGTGTCCTGAGAATAATAATTCTAATTGTTGTGCATGTTGATCCTGTGGAACTGATAGAACGAGCGAATGCATTGCTTCTTTTAAGTACAAATTCTATTAAAGCTAATTAAATTTAAGTAAAGTGACCACTAACTCCTATTATTACAGCACCAATACAGATCCGCTCGTGAACCGACGTGTGGCCGAGGGTGCATCTTCTGCCGGGCATGCAGCGGACGAGGGAGGGGTAGTAACTGTTGTCGCCTGTACACACTCAGGTTACTGTTGAATCCAGTTCCCCAAGAGCTGAAAAACGAACTGCTACCACTGCATACACACTCGTTCACTCGAAGAGACTCCAATGGCGATCCGATGGGTGAGCCTGCTGGATATGGACTTCAGCAAGGAGTTCCCCTTTAAGTTCGCCATTCAGTCCTATGGCTGCACCAAGTTGAATGTGATGTACACCAACGATACGGACTCGGTGAAGCTCTGCCTTGCCTCAGTCCTATGGCTGCACCAGGTTCTGGAGCATTCGCCTGTTTCATCGGCAGCGCCGACTGCACCTTCGCTACGGTGGAAAGAAGGAAAAACACGACGATTCGGCCATCTGGTGCAACAAGCTTGTCGACATCCAGAAGCAATACAAGATCATCAGCAACGGGCGGGAGAAGGACTCCGTGGTTGACCTCGCCGAGACCATCATCGACCCCTGATACGCCAACATGAAAGAAGATGACCTGAACACGTGGGACGTACCTCTGAATCTAGCCTACATAAACTACGCGGCCAAGGATGCATACGCATGCTACGACATGTACAGGCAGATCTTGGACATGAGGGCGTGTGAGGGAGTCCTGGATTAGGGGGTGTCTGGGTAGCTGGACTATACCTTCAGCCGGACACCAGGACTATGAAGATACAAGATTGAAGACTTCGTCCCGTGTCCGGATGAGACTTTCCTTGGCGTGGAAGGCAAGCTTGGCGATGCGGATATTCAAGATCTTCTACCATTGTAACCGACTTTGTGTAACCCTAACCCTCTCCGGTGTCTATATAAACCGGAGGGTTTTAGTCCGTAGGACAACTTCATCATACAACAACCATACCATAGGCTAGCTTTTAGGGTTTAGCCTCCTTGATCTCGTGGTAGATCTACTCTTGTACTACCCATATCATCAATATTAATCAAGCAGGACGTAGGGTTTTACCTCCATCAAGAGGGCCCGAACCTGGGTAAAACATCGTGTTCCTTGCCTCCTGTTACCATTCGTCCTGGACGCACAGTTCGGGACCCCCTACCCGAGATCCGCCGGTTTTGACACCGACATTGGTGCTTTCATTGAGAGTTCCTCTGTGCCGTCGCAATCAGGAAGGATGCCTCTTCCTGTCTTTAAAGACGGCGCCGTTACTAAGGGAGCCTTGGCTGTCGGCCAAACTCTCCGGCTAGGCGGTTTTCTCATGACCACCTGTTCGGCTGTTGCACCGACGGTGACCTCTCGGGTCATCAAAAGCAATCTTCACGTCAGCTCGGAACTCGTCGAGCAGTTAGATCCAATGGAGCTCTCTTCCGTAAACGAGCTCTTGGATTGCATCGCCACCTTGGGGGTCACTACGGATTATGACCAGGTTGGGCTTAAACCCGATCTAAGAGAAATTAATTCTCCCCAAGTCACCCATCACGTTGCCATGGTAGAGGCACAGTGTGGCGACTCTTCATCTATCTTAAGGACTAGCTACGTCCGGATTCCCGATCCCTCCAAGCCAGATACCCATGGAGGGGAGGATGTAACTCAAGACCTGAACTTAGAATTAGGCAACGGGCTAGATTCACTGGACAACATCCAAGAATCCAAACTTCAGAGTTCGGAAACTCCTTGGCCTCCGAGTCTTAGATTGGGTGAAGTTCTGGATTTAATTCCACCCACCCACCCGAACATAAGCGATCTATCCCAAATCAGGCAAAAGCCCGAAGAAACAGTACATCATTACTGGGCAAGATTCCTCCTGGTTATGAACAGGATAAAGGACTGCTGCGAGGAAGACGCAATCTCAATCTTTTGCAATAATTGCACGGACAAGGGAATCCTCAACGCCACAGGTCGTCGTGATATTACACGCTTCTCTGACTTGGCGTCCATAGTACAAAAGTACTGTGCGATGGAAAGCGCCCGGAAAACCGAAACTAAATTTTGGGACAATCCGGCCCTGAATAGAAACCTCGTCCAAAATAAAAGGGTGCATCATCATCAGACACCCGGGTTAAAAACCAAAAAACCAAAACCCTCTACAGGGCATGGAACCGTACTAGAGGGATGGCTTAATGGACCCTGTAAAATTCATAGCACATAGGATGCCACTCCAACTCATAGCCTTAGAGCATGTTGGATACTCTGGCAGATGGCCAAAAGGGGCGAAGATCTCCTAATTCCAGAGGCCGCAGAAAACCACCTCAGGGACTCCAGTATAGTCTTAACAGTCTTCGAGACTTCCGCATCAAATAATATGCGAAAAAGAACACTCCACAGCCTTGCCAAAGTCTATCAAGTAGCAACAATAAACCCATGGAGTGACACGGCTATTACTTTTAATGCTAGTGATGAACCTAAAATCCGAACAGCTCGAGCACCAGCTGCATTGGTACTCAGTCCTATAGTGGACGGCTTTCGCCTCACCAAGGTACTCATGGACGGAGGCAGCGGATTGAACCTCATTTATGAGGAAACCCTTCAAAAAATGGAAATAAACTGGAACCGCATTGAGCGAAGCAGCACAACCTTTAGAGGAATAATCCCCAGTCGGGAAGCGTGCTGTGCATGAAAAATCACACTAGATGTGGTGTTCGGCACGCCGGATAATTATAGGTCCGAAGAGGTCACATTCCAAGTGGCCCCGTTCAGTAGCGGATACCACGCTCTGCTGGGGCGGGAAGCGTTTACAATCTTCCAAGCAATACCCCATTACGGGTACATGAATCTCAAGATGCCCGGGCCGAACGGAATCATCACTCTCGCTAGTGATCCGGACATAGCACTCTGCTTCGAAAACAAGACAGTCGCATTGGCCCTTGAGGCACTGTCCGAAGCCCTAGCGGCTGAGGAACTGACTACGCTACGCTCCACGATAAACAGGGAAGATGTGATACTCGATAAAAGACCCAAGTCCACCTCCTTTAAACCAGCGGATGAAATAGTCAAATTCCAGGTCCATCCAACGGACCCCAATAAAACAGCTTCCATCGGGGCACGATTAAACCCCGATGTAGATGCCGCACTGCGAGAATTCCAACGGGAGAACTGGGACATTTTTGCCTGGCACCCTTCAGACATGCCAGGAATCCCATGCAGGCTGGCCGAACACAGCTTAAATATCCTAAAAGGATTCAAACCTGTCAAACAAGCCCTTCGGCGTTTGTCTAAGCCCAAGAGACAGGCAATGGGAGAGGAGCTAGCCAAACTATTGGAGGCCGGATTCATCAGAGATATAAAACATCCAGACTGGCTAGCAAACTTGGTGATGGTACCAAAGAAGGACAAATTATGGCGCCTGTGCGTTGACTTCAGAGACCTTAACAAGGCTTGCCCAAAGGATCCCTTCCCCCTCCCCCACATCGATCAAATTATCGACGCCACTGCAGGACACGATTCGTTGTGCTTCCTCGACGCATACTCCAGTTACCACCAAATCAAGATGACCAAGTCAGAACAAGCCGCAACGGCATTCATCACCCCATACGGCCCATTCTGCTTCAACACAATGCCTTTCGGGCTCAAAAATGCCGGTGCAACATATCAGCGCATGATTCAGACATGTCTGGCAAACCAGATCAGCAAAACAGTAGAGGCATACGTGGATGATGTGGTCGTAAAAACAAGACATGTTGAATCTCTAGTAGACGACTTGAGGCTTACATTTGACAACCTCCGAGCATATGACATCAAGCTAAATCCGGAAAAATGCATTTTCGGCGTTCCAGCCGGAAAGCTCTTGGGCTTCATTGTATCCGGTAGAGGAATCGAAGCAAATCCAGCCAAGATCCGAGCTTTGTCACAATTGGATATCCCAAAGGACCTCAAACAAATACAAAAATTAACCGGATGCGTGGCGGCTCTAAGCCGCTTTATCTCCTGGTTGGGAGAAAAGGCGCTACCCCTCTATCGCCTCCTTCGGTGCACCGAACACTTCGAGTGGACAGATGCCGCCATAGCCGGACTCAAGGAAATAAAAGCCATATTGGCAACAAACCCCGTCCTGGCCGCGCCAAACATCGGCGAACCAATGCTATTGTACATTGCAGCAACCCATCAAGTTGTCAGCGCAGTACTCGTCGTCGAGCGGGAAACGGACGGACACAAATTCCCCTTTCAAAAGCCGGTTTACTATGTGTCCACTGTCCTCACCCCATGCAAATCACGGTACCCACATTATCAAAAGATTGCATATGCGGTATTCATGGCATCCCGGAAGCTACGACACTACTTTCAAGAGTGTTCAATCACAGTAGCATCGGAAGTACCACTCAACGATATTATAAACAACCGTGACGCAACGGGCCAGATTGCAAAATGGGCCATCGAGCTCCTCCCATTCGACATAACTTATAGGCCACGGCGAGCTATCAAGTTGCAAGTTTTGGCCGACTTCGTCGCAGAATGGACGGAGGCCGAACTCCCTAAAGAGTACGGCACATATTCAAACTGGATCATGCACTTCGACGGTTCCAAAATGTTGGCCGGACTAGGGGCCGGCGTCATTTTGACGTCCCCCACAGGAACACAGTTCAGTATGTACTCCAGATTATGTACACGGACTCCAACAATGCAGCCGAATATGAGGCCCTTTTACATGGTCTCCGGATGGCAGTATCCATGGGCATTCAACGCCTAGAGGTGCACGGGGATTCAAACCTCGCGATATCCCAAATAAATGGAGACTTTGATGCCAAGGATCCAAAAATGGCAGCTTACCGCAACGCCGTCCTCAAAATGTCAGCTCGGTTTGAGGGGCTCGAATTTCACCATATAGCCCGAGAAAACAATCAGGCGGCAGACGTCCTGGCACGCATCGGCGCAAAACGCGATGCGGTCCCCCCCAACATCTTCCTGGAAAGGCTGTTCAAGCCATCCATAGTATGGGAAGGGGAACATGGCAATATTAGCCCGGACCCAACCGCACTGTCCGACGCCGAACATTCTGACATAATCGGAGGCTCTGCCAATGAAATCACAACCTCAGCCCACGTACTAATGGCCGTTATCGCCTCGTGGACAGAACCATTCCTAGCCTACCTTACTAGGCAGGAACTCCCAGAGGACCAAAACGAGGCACGCTGTATAGTGCGGCGATCTAAAGCCTATAAAGTCCATGAGGGAGAACTTTATAAGAAAAGCACTACCAGAGTCCTTCAAAGGTGCATCTCCGAAGAGGAAGGGCGGAACCTGCTGGCTGAAATTCATGCCGGACTCGGTGGCCATCACGCCGCAGCTCGGTCCCTTGTAAGCAAGGCTTTCCGTACAGGCTTTTATTGGCCGACGTCCCGGGCGGACGCTTAGGACATGGTCCAACGATGCGTCGGTTGCCAGCTTTTTGCAAACCAAAGCCATATGCCACCCACCGCCCTCCAAACTATCCCCATCACTTGGCCTTTCGCGGTCTGGGGGCTTGACATGGTGGGACCCCTTAAAGGCGGAACCCACAAGAAAAAATACTTACTGGTCATGGTGGATAAGTTCACCAAATGGATAGAAGCCAAACCTGTTAAGACGTCCGAATCCGGACCTGTCATAGACTTTATATCTGGGTTCGTACACTGTTATGGCGTCCCCCACAGCATCATCACCGATAATGGCACAAACTTTACGGCCGATGAGGTAAAACTCTGGTGCAAAAACATGGGCATGAAGCTCGATTATGCTTCCGTCTATCACCCACAAACTAACGGTTAGGTCGAACGTGCAAATGGTCTCATCATGAGCGACATCAAACCCAGATTAGTGCGGTCCCTCAAGGAATCTAACACGCACTGGGTAGAGGAGCTCGACTCCGTACTCTAGGGGCTGCGGACCACGCCGAATCGCACCACCGGATACACACCATTTTTTATGGTGTACGGCGCAGAGGCAGTCTTGCCCTGCGACATAATTCATGACTCACCTCGAGTGCACATGTACGAAGAAAGGGAAGCCGAGCTCGATCGGCAAGACAGTTTGGACGCCTTAGAGGAGGAGAGCGACATGGCAAAAGCCCGTTCCGCATTCTATCAACAGCAGGCTCGAAGATATCAAAGCAGAGAAGTGCGGGACAAAAACTACAACGTTGGCGAATTAGTTCTATGCCTGCCGGACAAGAAAAAGGACAAGCTGAAGCCCAAGTGGGAAGGTCCCTTCATAATCAACCAAGTCCTGACTGGTGGAGCATACCGCATGCGAGATCCGTCGGATAACCGACTCGAGCCGAACCCATGGAATGCAGCCCGTCTCCGAAGATTCTACGCCTAGCGCCGGACTTTGTGTTTGTCTCCTTCCTCTGTCCATTTTTTACATTTTTTTGTCTTACATTTCTCTCCTTCCCCTCTTTTCTTTTATAGCCCTTAAAGGCTCCTCAAGTGACGTGCTACTCGCGCTCATTAAACCTGGGGGCTTCTTTAACAGAAGCTTATTTATACGGGCTTCACGCCCACCACATGTGTCAAACTTCCGCATGTACCTTTTCTTCACCATTATATGCATCGATATGACTTAAGTTTTGGCCAAGCTGGGTTGCCTGGCTCCTGTGCTTACCCCTACGTTCCCGATTGTTCGGCTAGGTGGTAAAGGGAGCACCTCTGTGATTGTTACTGCCGGTTCAGCCGGATGTGTACCTCAGACTGGGTGAAGCCGAAAGCTAGCGTTCTTAAGGGAATATTCGGTCGGTGAACTAAAAGATGACCTTTTTTACTTATTTATATATATATGCCCCCAGATGATTTTCCTGCGTTTGCAGTCCGAACATGCACTTTAGGGCATGCCTCCCAGAGAAAGGAACCCCTAACGGAACTATTCTCTCTGGAAGATGTTTCTTACTAACCATGTAATATAACATAACTAGTTGAGCACTTGTCTGATAAAGCACTAATGACCCCTACGCCTGGTCTCCATGCATATCCCGGTTCTTACATAACCGGTAGGGTATTCGGACACACTCCGGACCGTCAGGTCCTGAGGTTGAAGCGAAAAGGTCGGCAACGAAAAACGATCTACAATCCGGCTAGAAGGCATCACACATGTCAATTAAAAATTACATAGTCACTCTGACTGATTGTATTCCTCTTCAATACCATGTAACAGGCTGTCTAACTTACAGTCCTGCTGGGAATACTTTGCGGCCAATTCTACTTGGCCGTACACTAAGCTTACAGGGATCTCCTTCCCGTCAGGCCCCACAGGTCCGACCTCGGCCATGTGGTTTGGGTCAGACTTCGTGTACCGCGTTTTCACCATGGCCCAGGCCTCCCTAGCGCCTTGTCAGCAGGCCAATATCTTCCACAACCTGAAGCGCCGCCGAGCTCCCTTAAGCTTCTCCGAAAGCTCTCCAAGGCCCTCGGGCATGGCGTGGGAAGGCCATAAGGCTTGGGCAACGCCTCGCATCGCCTGCCGAACTCGCTCGTGCAGTTGCGAGAGCTTAGGAAGAAGGTCACCCGTAGAACAGGGCATCTCCTCCGCAGGACGACCCGTTAGCATACCTACAGACATTACTCTGTTAGTCGACTTCCTCACCGAACTCTTTTCTTTCAAAGATTCGCTTAAGCACTTACTAAATATGCTGCGTCGAAGCCGCTGATTCTCCTTAGTAGAGTCCGACAGCTGGCCACAAACATCTTTAAGTTCAACGTCCAGCTTGGTGTTGGCATCCTGAAGATCATTCTTCTCCCGCCTCACCCTTGTCAACATACTCTCACTGGCCTTTAGCCGGCGCAAGAGTTGTTGCCTCTCCGGATCTAGTCCGGCGCCATCTGCAATATGATTTGTCAGATTTACACCCACGCCGCACTTCGCAAGATACTAATCTTTCGAAGTGTATCTTCCTAGAGGGGGTCTCTTTGGGCTCCCCTGCCGCGGCTAGTGCGGCCTCCAGTTGGGCTTTGCACTTTTACAGCTCCTGGGACAGTACGGTATTCTTCTCTGTAAGAACCTACATAACAAATGATCCTTAAATCAGTTACTCTAACTGTTTCAAGTCTCGGGGGCTACTGGTATATATATATATTTACCAAAATTTTCTTACCCGTATGTCTTTTACATATTGCTCTATGGCTCTGGCTAAACCATTTTGAGCAGCATGGAGATACGCATCTCCCGAATTGAAGGCATCTAATGCCTCTTGGGAGAAACAAGCGTCGCGAAGAACTGTCCGGCGACGCCTGTGGTTCATGGCACTCTCCACCTCGGAATTGGTGGAAGACAGCCTGTCTGCATCCTCTGTCGGAGGAGCGTCCGGTGCGCGCCTTGTGTTCGCTTCCGCTTCTGGGCCAGGCGTTGGAGCCTGGCTGGTGGAGGCGCGATTGGCAACCTCTCCGGATGTAGTCCGGCGAGGTCTCTTCGTCCTGAAGACAGCACGAACGTTAATATGCCCTGAAGGAATAACACCAGGGAAAAATAGGGTGCGCTATACCTTTGCGCCGGCGTCTCAGTCCGGACTACATTCCTTTTTATCCCACGAGGCCCTGCGGCCCCTCGTTGGCTAGCCTCCGCAGGTTTGGCCTCCCGCCTCGGAAACCTCCCCTGCAAAACACGGTCGTTGTCGGGAAAACTGAAATGCGTGAGAATGGATTCCTTCTCAAGGGGATGAGACTTCGCTCTCTGTTACCTGGGAGGCCGGGATTAACCCTGGGTAATCAGCCATAATGGCCACCAAGGTATTGTCCTTGCTTAGCTGATGAAACACCCCGTCAATCAGCTCCACCGATATGTCCGGATCCTCTTCGGAGTCCGGATCGAGGGACCGTTCTGGATCCTCGGGCTGTGGGGGACGGCTGTTTATATCCTTTACTTCCTGACGCAGTTCCTGCATTGAAATCGGAAGACTACATATTTAATCATGGGAATATAAAATGGATGGGCAAGCACAATTGTCCACTTACCCAACTCGGAGGGTTGTACATAGAATATCCGCCCTGCGGGTTGACGCGGAGGAATACCTCCTCTTCTCCCTTGTACAAAGAGGATAAGATCTTTACTAGAGCGGCAGCTGAGGCTGGCCCCTTACGACCGTAACGGATGGCGTCATCCTCCCCGTCAAAATCCCACATGGGGTGGCCTCTATATTGAAGCGGCTGCACCCCCCGCATAATGCATGCGTCCATGACTTCAATCATGGTTAGTCCGGTATGAGCCAATAGTCTTATCCGACCCATCAGGTGAAGGACATCCCTGTCGCCTTCTCTTTGAGAGCTCCGCGGACGCCAGCTTAGGCGTTTCTTTAAGGGAGCACTATTGAATTCAGGGAGACCGGCCCGGATAGGATCCGGCAGCGGGACATTATCTATATAAAACCATTCCGAACGCCAGTCCTCAGATGCCTTCTTTGGGGTTCCGGATAGATATCCGGTCCCGGCGAGACGCCACACTTCGGCTCCACCCACTTGATATATAGACCCCTCTTGAGAGCGGGGCACCAGGTAGAATAACCTCTTCCACAGCGCGAAATGAGCCTCAACACCCAATAATAGCTCGCAAAGGGCGACGAAGCCCGTGATATGCAATATAGAGGCGAGCATGAGATTATGCAGCTGGAGGCCGTAGAACTCCAGAAGCCCACAGAGAAATGGATGAATTGGAAATCCAAGTCCTCTTATTAGATAAGGGACGAGGCACACCCGCTCTCCTTTGGAGGGATTGGGGGTGCTCTCCGCTTGCTCTCCGCCATTATAGGTGGCGAGTCCGGCTTGGACCGGGACCATATAGGCCTGAGGGAGAAATCCCTTGGCCTGAAGCGACACTAGCTCGCTGTGCGGGATGGAGCACCTCTCCCAGTCTCCAGGTTTAGGACTAGAAGGGCGAGAGGAGGAGCTGCGACAGCTGGCCATGTTGGAATGGACCTTTGCTGGAGGCGCTCTGATGATTACTCGCGGAGAGGAGAAGGTGTGGTTTGGATCTGAATCCCCATCCCATTAAATAGGCGGCTCGTTTATGCGGCTAGGGGTGATGTAAAAACACCCCGACTTTTCGCATTCGTTTAACACGTGGAAGATGGCCATTATTGGGCGTGGAAGCCAAGGTGTGCTACATTACGAAAATCGGACATTATTCAGCAGGTACACGGAATTTGGAGAAGAACCTGCCTTGCAATGCCGAAGACAATCTGCGCGCCGGACTCTTCGTCATTGAAGCCTGGTTCGGGGGCTACTGAGGGAGTCCTGGATTAGGGGGTGTCCGGGTAGCCGGACTATTCCTTCAGCCGGACTCCAGGACTATGAAGATACAAGATTGAAAACTTCGTCCCGTGTCCGGATGGGACTTTCCTTGGCGTGGAAGGCAAGCTTGGCGATGCGGATATTCAAGATCTCCTACCATTGTAACTGACTTTGTGTAACCCTAACCCTCTCCGGTGTCTATATAAACCGGAGGGTTTTAGTCCGTAGGACAACTTCATCATACAACAACCATACCATAGGCTAGCTTTTAGGGTTTAGCCTCCTTGATCTCGTGGTAGATCTACTCTTGTACTACCCATATCATCAATATTAATCAAGCAGGACGTAGGGTTTTACCTCCATCAAGAGGGCCCGAACCTAGGTAAAACATCATGTTCCTTGCCTCCTGTTACCATCCAGCCTAGACGCACAGTTCGGGACCCCCTACCCGAGATCTGCCGGTTTTGACACCGACAGCGTGTCTGCTTCCCGTAACATACGAGTACACGGATAGCCGCAGCGTCATGATCAAGCGTGCCAGGAAGGTCTAGATGTTGCACTTTATCTGTTTATAAGCACCTTTATCATCTGAGTGTTTCATGCATTAGCCTATGTGTCGTAATTATCTGTTTTGTCCGAAATATTTCTTTTAAGAACCCATTAACCTAATTTCTTTTTTAGTGGCTATTTGCTTATGTATCTAAACTAGTTCACTTGTCCGTAAAAAACTAGTTCACTCGGCTGCCATGCTTTGAATCTCCTTCCTCCCAACATATTCCCCTCCTCAGGTGGACCCAGCAGGTCTCTGAATTTTCTCCCACTTTCTTTTTCGATGTAAACTGAGTTTTCTCCAAGTACTTTCCCCTAGAACCAACTCAACTGTCCCACGTCTAGCCTAAAAAATAATAATACCCCATGTACTATTAACTCATCAAATTAAAATGATATTTTATTTGTAAGTTGAAAGTTCTTTCAAAATAATAATAATAATTGTTTATATATAACTTGGCAAGTTAACTCCTAGTGATTGCGTACATAAGCTTGCAAAGATTTTACTAACATGCAATCATGTGTTTATGTTTTTATAACATTTCTCCGTCTAGCCCAACATGATATTTTCACCCAGCCCAGCAAGTCCACGGATTTCGAGAAAAATGCAAATTTGATTTAAATAGGCTGCATAGATGCTACATCATTGTTTCACCCAGCCCACCAAATGGACTAAAAAACAAATTGACTGACAGCTGGGTCCACGGCCACAGCCTAGTTTTTCGTGATTTGCCAAGTAAGTCGCTTTGTTAGGCCTATTGGGCTGCAAATCTTTCAAGACGAGCAGAGCTTTCATTCGGCTAGCCGAGAAAATGGCCCATCAGTAATGAGAAATGGGTTGTACATTTTTAAAACACATCAAACCGGCAATTAGTTTCAAATATTTTTTTTTCATTTCGATTACATTAATTTTTATGTGTGGAGAATTTGTTGGATTTTATATTGATATACATTTATTTTTAAAATTAGTTTGAATGCGAGTCGAAATTTCAGGATTAAAAACAGTTCGGACCGCACTGAAATATGCAAAATTTCGTATATTTTTTTAACCGTGGCCACAATATGGGCTGTAATGCTAACAAAAAGAATACGGGCTCCAAAAAAACCTTAAAAATTAGCAAATGGGTTGTATGCTATTTTCCACAGATTTGAGGCTTTCCTAAAAAAAAGGTTGACGCACAAGCAGTGACTGTTGGATGTCGATCGAATGACCGTCGTGCTTCTTCAATCTCTGCTCTTCCTGCTCCAGCCGCTCAAACAAGCGCCGGTGGGAGGATTGCCTGCTCCCTCCTCCCCGCGGCTGGCTGTGCTGCCGTGCAGGCCTCACCACCCCACCGTACTCCCATCGCTGGCCTAGCCATCCCTCCACTCACCCACACCTGTTGTTATTCTTCGGCGACGGCAGACTAACCAGTAAACCCTCGTACAGTCGTACTCCCCTCCGCATGGGAAACAACTGCCGAGTCTTCCCTGCCTCCGTGTCGTTCCCTTCCTAGGCCTCGCCGTCGTCCACCGCCCTGGTGCTCTCGGCGCGGCCTGGTCAACGTGGTCAACGACCGACATGCATCTGAAGTGGACTGTACATAGAGAGGCCGACAGCTGGGTCCATGGCTGCACGCAAGGAAATGCCTCCTTATTACGCGCAAAATAATGATTCCTCTACCTGACATCAGGGACCCACCGAAAGGGCCTCTGTATTTCGCGAAAAAAACGTTACCGCCGCTGACAGCTCGGACCCACCAGCTATATCTTCGCACGCAAGGAAGTGCCTCCTTATTACGCACAAAAAATGAATACTCCTCCTGTTAGCTGGGACCTAGTATAGTGGCAGGCAGACTTGTGGGCCTACTAAGTTGACGGGGACGGAGGGCTTTGTCAAGTTAGTCAATATATGCACGATTCTAGCTCCAGTGACCGTATGATATCCACGGCCGTAGTGCTTCTTCAACCTCGGGTCTTCTTGCTCCAGCCGCCCAAACTAGCGCCTATCGTGCCTCGTGCTCCTGCCTCCCGTGGCCGTATGCGATGTGGCGGGGGCCTCACCGCCCCCTACTACTCCCACCGCTGGCCAGGCCATCCCTCTACTCACCCACACCCCCTGTTATTCTGCGGCGACGGCAGCCTCACACCACAGCGAATCAGTGAACCCTCGTACTCCTCTTCACGTGGGCATCCACTGCCGCGTCTTCCCCGGCTCCGCGCCGTCCCCTTCCTAGGCCTCGCCGTCGTCCACCGCCTTGGTGCTCTTAGCGCGGCGTGGTCAACATGGTCAAGGAATGGCTTCCGTCGGACGTGGAATGTACGTGGAGAGGCTGACAGCTGGGTCCACGGCCGCAGTAAGGAAGTGCCTCCTTATTACGTGCAAAATAATTATTCATCCACCTGAAAGCGGGGACCCACCAGACGGCCACCGTATTTCGCGGAAAAAACATTTCCCCCTGACTGCTGGGACCCACCAGCTACACCTTCGCATGCAAGGAAGTGTGTCCGGGCAAAAAAAAACAAAACGATTCGCCCCCTGACTGCTGGGACCCACCAGCTACATCTTCACATGCAAGGAAGTTCCTGACAGTCGGGACCCACCTGGTCGAAGCGTACGTAGCGTTGTCATTCTAGTCGCGAACGTGTACGTACATATATACTAGTCGATGTAGAGGCACGCACGTGTCGTAGTAGAGGCGCGCACGTAGCATGTACACGTATGTACAACGGCCAGGGTGCAAGAAAGAAAATACGGCCACGTACGTACATACGGGCAGGGTCTCGAACGCTACTCGCGCATACGTATGGCCAGGGCTCGTGTACATGGCTGGATCAGAACGGAGAAACAACGTCGTCGTCGTGTTCATGGGGAGGCAACGTCGTCGTCGTGTTCATGGGGAGGCAACGTCGTCATTGTGTTCATGGGGAGGCAACGGAATGTGTCGTGTTCATGGGGAGGCAACGGAATGTGTCGTGTTCATCGGGAGGCAACGGATCGTGTGGGAGCCAACCGACTAGGTCGGAACGGAATGTGTGGTCGTGTTCATCGGGAGGGCTTGGACGAAACAAGCGATGGAAACGAGGCCTGAACGGGGTCCTATTGATCGGGAGGGGTCTGGCGTATCGCAAAACTGAGGAAACGGACCCCCTACGGTCGAAACAGGGGTCCTGTTGATCGGGAGGGGTGTGCCGTACCGCAAAACGGATGAAACGGACCTCCTACAGTCGAAACGGGGGTCCTGTTGATCGGGAGGGGTGTGTCGTACCACAAAACGGACGAAATGAACATCCTACGATCAAAACAGGGGTCCTGTTCATCGGGAGGGGTGTGGCGTACCATAAAATGGGACTCCACGAGATACTGTTCATCTCCACCATCGACCTCCTCCAGCCTCCACGGGCTACCGTTGACCTCCTCCAGTCTCCACGGGCTCCTGTTCATCTAGCCTCCACCGCGTGCTACTCCACCGGCTACTGTTCAACCACCCCTCCACCGTCTACTATTCATCCAGCCCTCCACACCACGGGGTCCTATTCAACCACCCCTCCACGGGCACCCGTCCACCGTCTACTATTCATCCATCCCTCCACCACACCACGGCGTCCTGTTCATCCAGAGGCAATGCCACCGCTCACTGTTCATCCACCCCCCCCCCGCAACACTCACTGTTCATCCCAGAGGCAACATCGATCGGCTTCAGTTAGCAGCAGTAGCGAAGGAATCGCTTGATCGGGTTCAGTTAACATCCATTGATCGATCGCTCGGGTTCAGTAACGCGTAGCCTGCAGTGCAATCGCTCGGGTTCAGTTAGAGCCCAACGGCTCGCTCGGGTTCAGTTAGAACCAACACCTCGCACACGCGTGCATATGTGTATGAGAGAAACGTGCATCGCTCGGCCCCCGACCTCCCACCGTAACCAGGAACTCCCCGAAATTTTCCTCCCCCTCTCTTCTACCACGGTTTTTTACGTCATGGACGGCCCAAAGAATGTCATGCACCTGCGTCTCTGGCCCGCCCAGGACGAAAAGCCCATTTTCTGTCATGATTTTTTGTCATAGAAGTAGGAGCCCACCACATCTATGATGATACCGGGTTTTGTCACAATTATCGTCATAGAAGTGTCATATGTATGACGAAAAAAAATTCGTTTGGCCCAAAATGTCATGGATGTGTCTTTTTTGTAGTGATTAGAGATAGAGCATTGCTCATACACATTGGATCTACTCCACAAGAGAGACCCCGGCCCCTCTATGGAGAAGATCCACGTTGGATTCAAGACTTCCTCACGGAGAAGACCGGTTACCTCTTGTATCGTCTGTTGTTGACTTTGGATCTTGTATCTTCCTTTGTGTTCATGGATCTAGTGCATGTGTGATCATACTTGTTGGTTTGAGTGTTCTCTTGTGTTCCCCTTGTGTTTTCCCCCTTGTTTCCCTCCTCGTGTTCTTTGTGTTCATCGCGGGATCCGCTCCTTTCGTGAAAGATCATCCTATAGAGTTCCTACCCTACATCAACTCGGGTCGACTATGCTTCAGTCGCTCACCCACAGTCGAATGGACAAGAAAAAGAGCAAATGGTTTGATCCTCCAAGGGTTGAAGCCTAGATTAATGCACGACCTCAAGCATGCGTCTGGTGCCTGGGTAGATGAGTTACTATCAGTACTGTGGGGTCTGAGAACAACGCCAAATCGGTCGACTGGCCGGACTCCCTTCTTCTTGGTTTATGGAGCCGAGGCCGTGCTACCGACTGATTTACTCCATAATGCCCCGCGAGTGGAGCTCTTCTTAGAAGCAGAAGCAGAAGCAGAACAAGCCCGTCAAGATGATGTTGATCTTTTAGAGGAAGAGAGAGAGAGATGGCCTTCATCAGGTCGACCATCTATCAGCAAGACCTTCGTCGATTCCATGCTAGGAATGTAAGAGGTCGAGCATTTCAGGAGGGGGACCTAGTTCTCCGGGTGGATCAGCAACGTCCACACAAGCTTGCTCCCGCCTGGGAGGGCCCTTCATCATCACAAAAGTGCTCCACAACAGTGCGTATCACCTATGCAATGTGGAACACAAGAAAGACGAGCCGCGTGCTTGGAATGCGGAGCTTCTCTACCATTTTAACACTTAAGCATTCAGACTGTCGAGATGTAATAAGAAGTACCTTTCAGTTTGTTTATCAAAGACATGGTTTTGCAGTCTCCTAAATGGTTGTTATTACTTTTGCATGTGTCCAAAATACCCCAATGGGTGGCTTAGCCGCGAACCTGATTCGCCTAAGTTTCAAAAAACAAAATCCTACCGAGTGGGGAGCGATCCTTTCACTCGGGGGCTTAGCTGCGATACGATTCACCTAAGTTTTAAAAATCCTACCAAGTGGAGAGCAATCCTCCCACTCGGGGGCTTAGCTGTAGTTCCGTACTCGCCTAAGTTTTAAAAAATCCTACCGAGTGGAAACCAATCCTCCCACTCGGGGGCTTAGCTGTAGTCCAGTACTCGCCTAAGTTTCAAAAATCCTACCGAGTGGAAAGCAATCCTCCCACTCGAGGGCTTAGCTGCAGTCCCGTACTCGCCTAAGTTTAAAAAATCCTACCGAGTGGAGAGCAATCCTCCCACTCGGGGGCTTAGCTGCAGTCCAGTACTCGCCTAAGTTTAAAAAATCCTACCGAGTGGAGGGCAATCCTCCCACTCGGGGGCTTAGTTGCAGTCCACTACTCGCCTAAGTTTAAAAAATCCTACCGAGTGGAGAGCAATCCTCCCACTCGAGCGCTTAGCTGCAGTTCAGTACTCGCCTAAGTTTAAAAAATCCTACCGGGTGGAGAGCAGTCCTCCCACTCGGGGGCTTAGCTGCAGTCCACTACTTGCCTAAGTTTAAAAAATCCTATCGAGTGGAGAGAATTCCTCCCACTCGGGGGCTTAGCTACAGTCCTGCACTTGCCTAAGTTTTAAAAAATCCTACCGAGTGGAGAGCAAACCTTCCACTCGGAGGGTTAGCTGCAGTCCCGTACTCGCCTAAGTTTAAAACACGCTCGGAGCTGCGGCACAAATACAATGTCCTCTCCATCCTGATCCGCAAGGACGACGAGGTGTAGGTCGAGTGTGGCCTTATCCTGACAGCTGCGGCACAAATACAACGTCCGCTCCATCCTGATCCACAAGGACAACAAGGTGTGGATCGACTACGATCTTATCCTCATAGCTGTGGCACAAATACAATATCTGCTCCATCCTGATCCGCAAGGATGATGAGGTGCAGGTCATGGACGGCACCAAATGCCCTTGTCCATGGTTCACTTGACTGAGATGCATCATAGAGTTAGTAACATTTCAGACTGGAGAAACAAGTTCCACTCAAAAGTCAAGAGATTCAAAAGCAACTAAGTTCATATAAATCCTACGAGGTTCCAGACCACAGATTAAAGTGCTCGAGCATCAGGCCTGAAGGAGTTTTTATAGTTACAAAATCACTCGGCATACCGAGGCAAATTTAATCAGATCATATAAAGTTTGTTCACTCCGCGGGAGGAGGACTGGCGGGCTCGACGAATTCATCCAAGTCGATTCCATCTGCAATTCATGTAGCAGCAGCAATGAAGGTCTCCATAAAAGACCGGAAGTCAAGTTTCTTGGTGTTGGCAACCTTGATCGCTGCTAACTTCTCTTCCTTGGTCTCCTTGCAATGGACGTGTACAAGAGACAGAGCTACATCAGCACCACATCGAGCAGACGACTTTTTCCATTCCTGCACTTGACCAGGGATCTCATTAAGTCGACTCGTCAAAGACTCAAGGTCGTTTTGGATCGTCTCCCTTGGCCAAAGCGCCATGTCAATCTGCGACACCGCAACTTTTAGGCGAGAGAGGTAGTCTGTAACGCTAGCAATACGGGATTCCAGCCGGAGCACATTCATAGCAGCATGATCATTGACAGGGGAATTATGAGGTCCAAGCTCATCTCGATTCACTTAGTTTCTTCCTCCAAGTTTTGAAAGAATTCTGCAACCACAAAGAGCTAATGAGTCGACCGATTTATGGTGACTTGATAACAACAAAACAGTCGGACAAGGAAAAATACCTTCAAGCATAAGGAATAACTTCTTGGCGAGTGCTCCCAGATAAGCCTCCAGGTCATTTCTCTTACGAGAAATGCCTTCAATCTTCTCGTTCAAAGCTACTTTGTCTTTCTTCAGACGGGTCACTTCTCTGTTGTATTCAGTAAGAGATGTCTTCAGCCTGGCCTTGTCTTCCTCCAGCGCCCCGACTGAAGCCAGCTTCTTATCAGCAAGTGTTGTTTTCTCCTGAGCCTCCTTCCGCGCTGTAGAAAGATCAAGGTCCTTCTGTGCCAGAGCTTGCCTCATTTTCTCTGAAAAATATACACTCGGGTCAGAGAGAAGAATGAGGAGATGGCTTGTGAGTCGGTCAAGTTAGACAGTCGACTGGTGGTTACCTTCCATACCAGCTGCCTCGTCTTTAGTCTTTTGCAAGTTCTTCTTGGCCAACTCCAAGTCAAGGTTGAGTTGTCTCTGCTTCTCCTCGAATTCAGCAAATTTAGAGATGAGCTCACAAGATTTCTGAAGTCAGCAAAAAGATACATCAGTGGACAGAATCAAAATTTATTTACTTCTGAGTGAAAAGAATTCTAAGACTACTGCAGAATCAAACATTCAACAGTAGTCTCGGGGACTACACCCAGTGGGTGCACTTATCGTTCCCCCACTGGCACAGGTTCCACTCGACATGGTCCGCCCAGACCGAGTAGAAAAGAAAAAAAACAAAAGAAGACCAAAGTTATTTCCGGAGACAACAGTTATTCTCAGATCCCAACCGACTGCCCGCAGTCGACCATGGTCTCGGGGACTACACCCAGTGGGTGCACTCCGTGTGCCCCCACTGGTTCAGGTTCCACTTGACATGGCCCGCCCAGACCGAGTGGAAGAACTAAAGGACAAGATATTTTTATCAAGGCCCCCGCCGAATCACACATACGACGGCGGCCTCGGGGACTACACCCAGTGGGTGCACTCTGCGTGCCCCCACTAGTCCAAAACTACAATCGACACAACCTAGTCGACTCAACTGGAAAAATTATTTGGCATAAATTGAAACACTCGGTGGGTGTGCAGATGCGAAGTGCAGACTAACAGATGGATGCACAAGGAAAAGTTTTGATACGTCAATTTTGCATCATGCTTTTATATCGATATTTATTGCATTATGGGATGTTATTTCACATTATGTCACAATACTTATGGCTATTCTCTCTTACTTTACAAGGTTTACATAAGGAGGGAGAATGCCGGCAGCTGGAATTCTGGGCTGGAAAAGGAGCAAATATTAGAGACCTATTCTCTACAACTCCAAAAGTCCTGAAACTCCATGGAATACCTTATAATAAATAATGAAAAATCCTCTCCAAAGATGAAGACCAGGGGGCCCACACCCTGCTCACGAGGGTGGGGGCGCCCCCCCTAGGGTGCGCCCCCTACCTCGTGGGCCCCCTGGTGGCTCTCCGATGACCATCTTATCCTATATGAAGTCTTTCATCGAGAAAAAAATAAGAAGCAACCTTTCGGGACAAAACTCCGCCGCCACGAGGCGGAACCTTGGCGGATCCAATCTAGAGCTCCAGCAGAGCTGTTCTGCCGGGGAAACTTCCCTCCTGAAGGGGGAAATCATCGCCATCGTCATCACCAACGCTCCTCTCATCAGGAGAGGGCAATCTCCATCAACATCTTCATCAGCACCATCTCATCTCAAAACCCTAGTTCATCTCTTGTATCCAATTCTTGTCTCCAAGTCCGGGATTGGTGCTAGTAGGTTGCTAGTAGTGTTAATTACTCCTTGTAGTTGATGCTAGTTGGTTTAATTGGTGGAAGATCATATGTTCAGATCCTTTATGCATATTATTACCCCTCTGATTATGAACATGAATATGCTTTGTGAGTAGTTACGTTTGTTCCTGAGGACAAGGGAGAAGTCTTGCTATTAGTAGTCATGTGAATTTGGCATCCGTTCAATATTTTGATAAGATGTATGTTGTCTAGCCTCTAGTGGTGCTATGTGAACGTCGACTACATAACACTTCACCATTATTTGGGCCTAGAGGAAGGCATTGGGAAGTAATAAGTAGATGATGGGTTGCTAGAGTGACAGAAGCTTAAACCCTAGTTTATGCGTTGCTTCGTAAGGGGCTGATTTGGATCCATATGTTTCATGCTATGGTTAGGTTTACCTTAATACTTTTTGTTGTAGTTGCGGATGCTTGCAATAGAGGTTAATCATAAGTGGGATGCTTGTTCAAGTAAGAAAGGCACCCAAGCACCGGTCCACCCACATGTCAAATTATCAAAGTACCGAACGCGAATCATATGAACGTGATGAAAACTAGCTTGACGATATTCCCATGTGTCCTCGGGAGCGCTTTTCCTTATATAAGAGTTTGTCCAGGCTTGTCCTTTGCTATAAAAAGGATTGGGCCACCTCGATGCACTTTATTTACTTTTTTTACTTGTTGCTCATTACAAATTATCTTATCACAAAACTATCTGTTACCACTTATTTCAGTACTTGCAGAGAATACCTTGTTGAAAACCGCTTATCATTTCCTTCTGCTCCTCGTTGGGTTCGACACTCTTACTTATCGAAAGGACTACGATAGATCCCCTATACTTGTGGGTCATCAAGACTCTTTTCTAGCGCAGTTGCCGGGGAGTGAAGCGCCTTTGGTAGGTGAAATTTTGTAAGGAAAAATTTATATGGTGTGCTGAAATTTACTGTCACTTGTTACTATGGAAAGTAATCCTCTGAGGGGCTTGTTCGGGGTATCTTCACCCCGACCAATAGAGCAAAGAGTTGCTCCTCAACCTACTTAACCTATTGAAAATGAATATGAAAATGAAATTCCTTATGAGTATCCTTTGGGTATGATAGAAAAACTGCTAGCTAATCCTTTTACAGGAGATGGAACAAAGCATCCTGATGAACACCTAATATATGTGGATGAAGTTTGTGGATTATTTAAGCTTGCAGGTATACCCTATGATGTTGCTAAGAAGAAGGTCTTCCCTTTATCTTTGAAGGGAGACACATTGATATGGTATAGGTTATGTGATGATACGAGATCATGGAACTATAGAAGATTGAAATTGGAATTTCATCAAAAGTATTACCCTATGCATCTTGTTCATCGTGATCGCAATTATATATATAATTTTTGGCCTCGCGAAGGAGAAAGCATTGCTCAATCTTGGGGAGGCTTAAATTAATGTTATATTCATGCCCCAATCATGAGCTTCCAAGAGAAACAATTCTTAAAAAAAATTATGCTCGGCTTTCTGAAAATAATCGCACCATGCTCGATACTTCTTGTGCTGGCTCTTTTATGATGAAGACTATTGGATTTAGATGGGATGTATTGGATAGAATTAAACGCAACTCTGAAGATTGGGACCTCGACAATGGTAAGGAGTCAGGTATGACACCTATGTTTGATTGTGTTAAATCTTTTATGGATATCGATATTTTCCGTAAGTTTAGCACTAAATATGGACTTGATTCTGAGATAGTAGCTTCTTTCTGTGAATCTTTTGCTATTTATTTTGATCTCCCTAAGGAGAAGTGGTTTAAATATCATTCTCCCATAGAAGTAAAAGTAGATGCACCTATTAAAGTTGAAGAAAAGACTGTCACTTATAATGATCCTATTGTTCCTACTTGTTATGTTGAGAAACCACCTTTCCCTGTTAGGATAAAGGATCATGCTAAAGCTTCAACCGTGGTCCGTAAAAGCAATATTAAAACATATACATCTCCTGAGCAAGTTAAAGTTGAACCTAATATTGCTATTGTTAAAGATCTCTTGTGTGATAATATAGATGGGCATGTTATTTACTTCTGTAATGAAACTGCTAGAATTGCTAAACCCCGTGACACAGATAAACCTAGACATGTGGTAGGAATGCCTGTTATTTCTGTTAAAATAGGAGATCATTGTTATCGTGGCTTATGTGATATGGGTGCTAGTGCTAGTGCAATACCTATTGACTTGTACAAAGAAATTATGCATGACATTGCTAATAGAGATACTATTTCACCAATGGGAATTGTTAGAGATGTTGAAGTCTTGTGTGGGAAAACTAAATATCTTGCTGATTTTCTTGTTCTTGGTTCCCCACAAGATAGCTTTTTTCCCATTATATTTGGTAGACCCTTCTTAAATATTGTTAATGCTACCATAAATTGCACAAGGGATGTCGTTACCGTCAGCTTAGATGATATGACTCATGAGTTTAATTTCTCTAAATTTAGTAAACAACACCATGAAGAAGATTTGCCTAGTAAGGATGAAATTATTGGTCTTGCTTCTATTGCCGTACCTCCTAGTGATCCTTTAGAATAATATTTGCTAGACCATGAGAATGATATGTTTATGAATGAAAGAAGGGAAACAGATGAAGTATTCTTTAAACAGGAACCTATGCTGAAACACAATTTGCATGTTCAAATCCTAGGGGATCCCCCTCCACCTAAGGGTGATCCCGTGTTTGAGCTTAAACCGTTGCCTGATAATCTTAAATATGCTTATCTTGATGAAAAGAAGATATATCCTGTTATTATTAGTGCTAACCTTTCAGAGCATGAAAAAGAAAGATTATTGAAAACTCTAAAGAAGCACCGTGCTGCTATTGGATATACTCTTGATGATCTTAAGGGCATTAGTCCCACTCTATGTCAACATAAAATAAATTTGGAAGCAGATGCCAAACTAGTTCGTGATCCTCAACGACATCTGAATCCTAAAATGAAAGAAGTGGTAAGAAAAGAAATACTAAAGCTTCTGAAGGCAGGTATAATTTATCCCGTTGCTTATAGTCTGTGGGTAAGTCATGTTCATTGTGTCCCTAAGAAGGGAGGTATTACTGTTGTTCCTAATGATAAATATGAATTGATTCCACAAAGAATTATTACAGGTTATAGGATGGTAATTGATTTCCGCAAATTAAATAAGGCTACTAAGAAAGATTATTACCCCTTACCTTTTATCGATCAAATGCTAGAAAGATTATGCAAACATACACATTACTGCTTTCTAGATGGTTATTCTGGTTTCTCTGAAATACCTGTGTCGGCTAAAGATCAATCAAAGACTACTTTTACATGCCCTTTTGGTACTTTTGCTTATAGACGTATGCCTTTTGGTTTATGTAATGCACTTGCTACCTTTCAAAGATGCATGATGGCTATATTCTTTGACTTTTGTGAAAAGATTTGTGAGGTTTTCATGGATGACTTTTCCGTCTATGGATCTTCTTTTGATGATTGCTTGAGCAATCTTGATCGAGTTTTGCAGAGATGTGAAGAAACTAATATTGCCTTGAATTGGGAAAAGTGCCACTTTATGGTTAATGAAGGTATTGTCTTGGGGCATAAAGTTTCTGAATGAGGTATTGAAGTTGATAAAGCCAAGGTTGATCCTATTGAAAAGATGCCATGTCCCAAGGACATCAAAGGTACAAGAAGTTTCCTTGGTCACGCCGGATTTTATAGGAGGTTCATTAAGGACTTCTCAAAAATTTCTCGGGCTCTGACTAATTTATTACAAAAAGATATACTATTTGTCTTTGATGATGATTGTGTAGAAGCATTTGAAATACTTAAGAAAGCATTAGTCTCTGCACCTATTGTTCAGCCACCTGATTGGAATTTACCCTTTGAAATTATGTGTGATGCTAGCGATTATGCTGTAGGTGTTGTTTTAGGGAAAAGAGTTGATAAGAAATTCAATGTTATCCATTATGCTAGTAAGACCCTAGACAATGCTCAAAGAAATTATGCTACTACTGAAAAAGAACTTTTAGCAGTTGTATTTGCTTGTGATAAGTTCAGACCTTATATTGTTGATTCTAAAGTAACTATCCACACTGATCATGCTGCTATTAAATATCTTATGGAGAAGAAAGATGCTAAACCTAGACTTATTAGATAGGTTCTCTTGCTACAAGAATTTGATTTGCATATTGTTGATAGAAAAGGAGCTGAGAACCCTGTTACAGACAACTTATCTATGTTAGAGAATGTTCTTGATGACCCACTACCTATTGAAGATAGCTTTCCCGATGAACAATTAAATGTCATAAGTACTTCTCGTAGTACCCCTTGGTATGCTGATTATGCTAATTACATAGTCGCTAAATTTATACCACCTATCTTCACATACCAACAAAAGAAAAAGTTCTTCTATGGTTTGAGACATTACTTTTGGGATGACCCACATCTTTATAAAGAAGGAGTAGATGGTGTTATTAGACGTTGTGTACCTGAGCATGAACAGGAACAGATCCTACGCAAGTGCCACTCCGAAACTTATGGAGGACACCACGCGGGAGATAGAACTGCACATAAGGTATTGCAATCCGGTTTTTATTGGCCTACTCTCTTCAAGGATGCCCGTAAGTTTGTCCTATCTTGTGATGAATGTCAAAGAATTGGTAATATTAGTAGACGTCAAGAAATGCCTATGAATTATTCACTTGTTATTGAACCGTTTGATGTTTGGGGCTTTGATTATATGGGACCTTTTCTTGCCTCTAATGGATATACACATATTTTAGTTGTTGTTGATTACGTTACTAAGTGTGTAGAAGCTATTCCAACTAGTAGTGTTGATCATAACACTTCTATTAAAATGCTTAAATAAGTTATCTTTTCGAGGTTTGGAGTCCCTAGATATTTAATGACTGATGGTGGTTCACATTTTATTCATGGTGCTTTCCGTAAAATGCTTGCAAATATGACGTCAATCATAGAATTGCATCTCCGTATCACCGACAGTCTAGTGGTCAAGTAGAATTTAGTAATAGAGAACTCAAATTAATTTTGCAAAAGATTGTCAATGGGACTAGAAAGAATTGGTCCAAGAAACTTGATGATGCATTATGGGCCTATAGAACTGCATATAAAAAATCATATGGGTATGTCTCCGTACAAAATGGTATATGGAAAAGCATGTGACTTACCTCTCAAACTAGAACATAAGGCATATTGGGCTATCAAAGATCTCAACTATGATTTCAAACTTGCCGGTGAAAAGAGGTTATTTGATATTAGCTCTCTTGATGAATGGAGAACCCAAGCTTATGAAAATGCCAAGTTATTTAAAGAAAAGGTTAAAAAATGGCATGACAAAAGGATACAAAAGCGTGAGTTTAATGTAGGTGATTATGTATTGCTATACAACTCTCGTTTAAGATTTTTTGCAGGGAAACTTCTCTCTAAATGGGAAGGCCCCTATGTTATCGAGGAGGTCTATCGTTTCGGTGCCATAAAAATCAACAACTTCGAAGGCACAGATCCGAAGGTGGTAAACTGTCAAAGAATCGAACATTATATCTTAGGTAATCCTATAAATGTTGAAACCAATATTATTGAAACCATAACCCCGGAGGAATACATAAGGGACACTTTCCAGAATGTTTCAGACTCCAAAAAGGAATAGGTATGTGGTACGGTAAGTAAACCGACTCCAAAACAATTTTTAAGGCAATATTTCTCTGTTTTGGAATATTTAGAAAAATAGAAAATTAAGTAGCAGTCCGGGAAGGACACGAGGGCCCCACAAGGGTGGAGGGCGCGCCCCCCTACCTCGTGAGCTCCTCGTGTGCCTTCCGGACTCCGTTTTCTTGCACAGTTCGTATTTTGGTCGGTAAAAATTCACTATATATTCTCCCGGGGGTTTTGACTCTCGTATCACGCAAAAATCTCCTGTTTTTGTTTCGAGCTGTTTTCTGTCAGGCTTGTCAAGGCCAGGCACTATGTCGTCTCCCTCCTCCTCCAATCATGAGGGCAACGATGCTTGGCTAATGAAGATAGAGCTGAAGAGAGAAGAACCTATGGAGATCAACAAGGATGAAGGGATCAAGAAGGCCATGGAGGACGAAGTTCCAGCAACAGAAGACACCCTTCAACTGGATCATAATCTTCTTACCCCTACAGAAATCGAAGCTTTCAAGATGATTGAGTTGGCTCGTATACAAAATAAGTATCTCACACGTGAAAATATTTTGTTGAAGGAGCATATCATCGCACTCAAGGGCATTATCCACAAGTTAGAAGACCTCCTACGCTCGATGTGCGACTATCCGTCATCAAAAACCCCACCTTCTTCACCAACAAAGGAGACATAATCACCTGGGTATGGGCACTCCACTTGGCAACTTCCAAGCTTGGGGGAGTGCCCCGGTATCGTATCACCATCACTTTTATCTTTACGTTTTTCTTAGTTCGATCCTTTTGGTAATATTTTGAGCTAGTAGAATAAAGTTTATGGCATGATCTAGTCATGAGTTTTGCTTTATTATCCTTCTATGTAATCGAGTCCTTGAGCTATATAATAAAGATTAGTGATTGAGTCAAGGGCTTGTTTATTTTTGCCATGATCCCAAATAAAAGAAAAGAAAAGAGAAAGAGAATAAGAAGAAACAAAAGTTCATATTGATCGTATTGATAGTAATGACTTCACATAGAAAGAGTGTGATGATTAAAAGTTGTTGGGAGTTGGCAGACATAGCTTTGGTCATCGTTGCAATTAATAGGAAGTAATGAGGAAAGAGAAGTTTCACATATAAATACACTATTATTGACATCTTTTATGATTGGGAGCACTCATCAAAATATGACATGCTAAAGAGTTGATGTTGGATAAGGAAGACAACGTAATGGGTTATGTTTTCTTATATCTAAGATAAAGTATGTTTTCATGGATCATCCAACATGTTGAGCTTGCCTTTCCCCCTCATGCTAGCCAAATTCTCAGCACCAATTAGAGATACTACTTGTGCTTCCAAATACCCTTAAACCAGTTTTGCCATGAGAGTCCACCATATCTACCTATGGATTGAGTAAGATCCTTCAAGTAAGTTCTCATCGGTGCAAAGCAATAAAAATTGTTCTAAATATGTATGATTAGTGTGGGAGAAATAAGCATTATATGATCTTGTGATGTGAAAGTAATAAAAGTGACGGACTGCATAATAAAGGTTCATATCACAAGGGGCAATATAAAGTGACGTTCTTTCGCATTAAGATTTTGTACATCCAACCATAAAAGCGTATGGCATCCTCTGCTTCCCTCTGCGAAGGGCCTATCTTTTATTATTATCTTCTACCTTATGCAAGAGTCATAGTGATCTTCACCTTTCCTTTTTACATTTTATCCTTTGGCAAGCACAATGTGTTTGAAAGATCCTGATAGATATATATCTAATTGGATGTAGGGGAGCATGAGTTATTATTGTTGACATTACCCTCGAGGTAAAAGGTTGTGGGGCGAAACTATAAGCCCCTATCTTTCTCTGTGTCCGATTAAAACTCCGTAACCACAAGTATTGCGCAAGTGTTAGCAATTATGAAGGACTAGATGATAGTTGAGTATGTGGACTTGCTTGTTAGCTCTGACATAGACTCTTTCTGATGTTATGATAAATTGCAATTTCTTCAATGACTGAGGTTATAGTTTGTTGGTTCTCAATAAGGTTTCTGATTCATACTTTTGCATTGTGAATAGATCATCACTTGAACATAAGTAATCATATGACAATATCTATATATGTTGCTGCTATGAGAATAATCATGATGCCTTCATGTCCGTATTTTATTTTTATCGACGCCTCTACCTCTAAACATGGGGACATATTTATTGTTATCGGCTTTCGCTTGAGGACAAGCAAGGTCTAAGCTTGGGGGGGTTGATACGTCCATTTTGCATCATGCTTTTATATCGATATTTATTGCATTATGGGCTGTTATTTCACATTATGTCACAATACTTATGGCTATTCTCTCTTACTTTACAAGGTTTACATAAGGAGGGAGAATGTCGGTAGCTAGAATTCTCGGCTGGAAAAGGAGCAAATATTAGAGACCTATTCTTCACAACTCCAAAAGTCCTAAAACTCCACGGAATACCTTATAATAAATAATGAAAAATACTCACCAAAGATGAAGACCAAGGGGCCCACACCATGCTCACGAGGGTGGGGGGCGCCCCCCCCCCTAGGGCGTGCCCCTCTACCTCGTGGGCCCCCTGGTGGCTCTCCGATGACCATCTTCTCCTATATGAAGTCTTTTGTCGAGAAAAAAATAAGACGCAACCTTTCGGGATGAAACTCCGCCGCCACGAGGCAGAACCTTGGCGGATCCAATCTAGAGCTCCGGCAGAGCTGTTCTGCCGGGGAAACTTCCCTCCCAGAGGGGGAAATCATTGCCATCGTCATCACCAACGCTCCTCTCATCGGGAGAGGGCAATCTCCATCAACATCTTCATCAGCACCATCTCATCTCAAAACCCTAGTTCATCTCTTTTATCCAATTCTTGTCTCCAAGTCCGGGATTGGTGCTAGTAGGTTGCTAGTAGTGTTAATTACTCCTTGTAGTTGATGCTAGTTGGTTTAATTGGTGGAAGATCAGATGTTCAGATCCTCTATGCATATTATTAACCCTCTGATTATGAACATGAATATTCTTTATGAGTAGTTACGTTTGTTCCTGAGGACAAGGGAGAAGTCTTGCTATTAGTAGTCATGTGAATTTGGTATTCGTTCGATATTTTGATAAGATGTATGTTGTCTAGCCTCTAGTGGTGTTATGTGAATGTCGACTACATAACACTTCACCATTATTTGGGCCTAGAGGAAGGCATTGGGAAGTAATAAGTAGATGATGGGTTGCTAGAGTGACAGAAGCTTAAACCCTAGTTTATGCGTTGCTTCGTAAGGGGCTGATTTGGATCCATATGTTTCATGCTATGGTTAGGTTTACCTTAATACTTTTGTTGTAGTTGCGGGTGCTTGCAATAGAGGTTAATCATAAGTGGGATGCTTGTTCAAGTAAGAACAGCACCCAAGCACCGGTCCACCCACATGTCAAATTATCAAAGTACCGAACGCGAATCATATGAACGTGATGAAACTAGCTTGATGATATTCCCATGTGTCCTCGGGGGCGCTTTTCCTTATATAAGAGTTTGTCCAGGCTTGTCCTTTGCTACAAAAAGGATTGGGACACCTTGCTGCATTTTATTTACTTTTGTTACTTGTTGCTCGTTACAAATTATCTTATCACAAAACTATCTGTTACCACTTATTTCAGTACTTGCAGAGAATACCTTGCTGAAAACCGCTTATCATTTCCTTCTGTTCCTCGTTGGGTTCGACACTCTTACTTATCGAAAGGACTACGATAGATCCCCTATACTTGTGGGTCATCAGTTTTTCAGGTAGCATATCCTAACAGAACAAGCGTCAAGATAGGAGTTCAGTTGGAAACCAATTTACCTGGACATTGTCTTAGAGGGCTGCACTGGCATCATAGGCAGCTTGGCTATTCTCGTGCACTGTCTTCACCTGCTCCATCATCAGGCCTACTTGGCGTATGGCTTCTGTAGCAGCGCTTGCCTGGTCTTCTGGAACATGATGAGTGGTGAAGAACGGAGTCGTCAGTTCAGTCGCGGCAGCTTGAGGATCCGAGGCGTGGTGTTGGACAGACGAAACAGGGTCTTGTGCAGTCGACGACGAAGGTTGTTCACTCGACACTGGAACAGCAAAGGTAACAGAAGCACGGTTCAGGTCTCCCGATTACTGAATCACCGGTTCCATCACCGGAGTCGACTGGGGTGTCGTGCTAGCTGGTGTTTTCCTGCTTGAAGTCTTGCTCTTCCTTCCCATGGGTCTCTGTGGCACATCTTCCTCATCGTCCGGGAGTTTGATAACATTAGGTGGAGCTGCAAAACAGTCAATTGCAAGGACTCAGTCAACCGCCAAAATAGTTGATTAAGTAAATACAAAATGGCAAGAGTTATACCTGCGTAGGAGGTGACTCCGTCTTCCATCTCCTCATCATCGTCATCTTGGTAAATAGAAGTTCCAGAGGCAGCACTGCAAATTTCAGAATTCACTCGGTCAAAACAAGAAAGTGGGTCGACCAAAGTTTGAGTCATGCAAAAACTAAGAGGTTGAGCTCAGTAGTTACACAGAAGCGATGGAGACAGTCACTTTAATCTTGGGCAGGGCCTTCCGAGGCTTTGACGTCACGACTTTGGGCTACTTAGGAGCTTTCTCTGTCGGCACAGGAGATGATGTCCGAGTGTGCTTGGAGGTTTGTGCAGTCGGCGGAGTCGCTTTGCCACGGACACTGGCTAGGTCCTGCCTCTTCTTGGAGCGCCTTTCCATGCGAGGAGGGGAGTCGACCTCTTCACCACTGCTCAAGTCCTCACTCTCCTCATCTCCTCTTCCTTCAGAATGCCACTCACCACTGTTGCTTCCACTCGCTACCCCTTCATCCTCCTGCTCTCTGTTGGGCATCGAATACATCTCAGTGTAGATCTGCAAGACACGGGGTCGAGTGGATTCCAATCAATTTCAAGAGCAAACACATATCAGAGCAAGATACACTCGGAAGGAAAGAATAGGACCTTGTCAGGTTCGGTGGTGCGGTCGAGTGGAGGAACCCTCCTAGACCCCCTGGGGTTGTCTTTGTTGCCAGTGATACCTTGCAGCCACAATGCCACCATCTCCTCGTCGACTTCCTCCGGATGGATCCGAGTGTTGTCTTCAACACCCGAATACATCCACATTGGATGGTCTCGGGCTTGGAGTGCCTGGATGCGTCGGCTGAGAAATGCTTCTAACAGGTCCATGCCAGTCACACCGTCGCGGACAATTGGACTACTCGCTCAACCAACATATTAACCTCCGCTTTCTCAGTTGGAATCACTCTCAAGGGAGAAGGCTTCTCGACTCGCTCTATGGAAAATGGGGGAAGGCCAGTCGACTGACCTGGGGTCGGTTGATCCTTACAATAGAACCAAGTCGACTGCCACCCCCTGACTGACTCGGGAAGAATCATGGTAGGGAAAGTGCTTTTGTTCCTCATCTGGATCCCTAAACCCCCACACATCTGGATCACGTGTGTCCTCTCATCACTCGGATTGGCATTTTTAACCGACTGAGAACGGCAGGTCAAAATGTGTTTGAAGAGGCCCCAGTGTAGTCGACGGCCCAGAAAATATTCACACATGGACACATACGCGGCAAGGTATGTGATGGTGTTGGGAGAAAAGTGATGAAGTTGGGCTCCAAAGAAGTTCAGAAAACCCCGGAAGAAAGGATGGGGAGGCAAAGAAAAACCACGGTCGACATGGGTCACAAGAAGGACGCACTCACCCTCTTGGGGTCTTGGCTCGGTCTCGTCCTCCGGAAGC
>NC_057794.1:73172073-73180272 GCF_018294505.1 Triticum aestivum | reverse complement strand
AACCAGATCCTCCATATATTCTTTCTGGATCGTCGACCAGATCCAGTCGCCCTGAATCCAGCCAGGCGGCAAAGCAAATCTTGATGACGACCCGCCCCGGCTCGTCTTCTTCCCCTTCGCTCTCGCTGTCGCCTTCTTCGCGCGCTCCAGAGCAGCGGTCTTGTCCTTCCCCATTGCGGCGGATCGAGCTCGGGCTAGGAGGCGGCGCCGAGAGCAGAGGCAGAAGTAATGGGGAGCAGAGGAAGAAGGGGGGGAATGGGGCGCACAGTGCAAAAGCATCAGCTCCGACACCTTATATGGCCCCATTCCCCAAGTGACTGACTTGTGGACCCAGACGATCCTGTCAAATCCTGCAACGGGCGTGCGCGTAGTACGTGGCGAAAAAGGTGGTGCGGGGACCAAGGCGCCCCTGCCTAATCTGCTCTGATTACTACGGCCCTCTCCGCCTCGCACTCTTCCCCAAATTTCGAATCCCGCGAGATCCGGAAACGGCAGAGCAGTCAATCATGCCGAATATTTTATGCAACATCAGCAGTCAAAGCTTATCAGCAGAAATTCACTAGACAACCTATGAATGGCTCAAGGCGACTGAAAATGAAGTTGAAGTTGTTGCATGGTTCATCAATCCAGTAAAGTGCTTACGCGGCATGAAGATTGGGTCGGAACCATCTTCAACTCCATTTCCACTCGAACCCAGAACCATTCGGGGTATAATGATGATGCCATGTACCTAGGGTAGGGCAATAGACCTGGTCTAAGCACCCATCCCAAGGACACTGCCCTACCTTCATGGACAATCAAAGGACAGCAAGTTCAACCGATTGGAATCACCTGAGTGCATGCCCACTCGACCAACATCTCCACTCGGATATCCCAATTCCATTCGACCAGTATATCATCAGTCGACCGTACAAGAAACCACTCGGAGTACAGAAGGACTAAAGTCACCCCGGATAGCAATGGTTAGGCATTCACTCTGTAGTATTAATGATCAGTTATATGACTTTATTGCTGGCGTTACCAGTAACGTCTCTCCTTTATGTACATTGAACTCTTTGTAACATGGGCTAACTGGGGTCCCGTCGTACTCTATATAAGCCACCCCCTCCACTGGGACAAGGGTTCGCACCCCCTATAACTTCATGCATAATCCAACCAACCGAGCATCCGGGCACCGACACGTAGGGCTGTTACTTCCTCCGCGAAGTGCCTGAACTCGTACATCTTGCGTGCACAATATCACCGTAGCTAGGATCTTTCCTCTACATTCCTACCCCCTATTCTACTATCAGACTTAGAACCATGACACATCAATTGTTCTTAGCCATGTGTGGTGCCCCCCTCCACCATTTACTCCTCCGGTCATATTGTCGTAGTGCTTAGGCGAAGCCCTGCGTGGATCACTTCACCATCACCGTCACCATGCCGTCATGCTGGCAAAACTCTCCCTCGACACTTTGCTGGATCAACGGTTCGAGGGACGTCATCAAGCTGAACGTGTGCTGAACTCGGAGGTGACGTACATTTGGTACTTGATCGGTTGAATTGAGAAGACGTTTGACTACATCAACCGCGTTAAACTAACACTTCCGCTTTTGGTATATGAGGGTACGTGGACACACTCTCCCCCTCTCGTTGCTATGCATCTCCTAAATAGATCTTGCGTGATTGTAAGATTTTTTTGAAATTGCATGCTACGTTACCCAACACAAGAACCCTGAAATAGTGAAACTTGACAAGATCGAGACATGGTGTCAGATTTATAAGCTCCCTAACATGGTTCTAAAAAGGGAGCAATTTGTGAAAAGCATGGAAGTAAGAGTTGGAGAGGTGATGGACCTTCATATCGTTCTTACTAATGGATTTGTTGGTGAGTTCATCAGAGCTAGAGTTAAGCTAGATGTCAACAAGAAATTGACTAGATTTTTCGGTTTTACAAAGGCGAGAGAGACTGAATTCTATCAAGTCAAGTTTCAAAAGTTGCTGGTATTTTGCTACATGTGTGACTTGTTGGGTCAGTGGCATGAAGTGTGCGGCATTGGGGAACAAGCCGTTGATAAGATGGAATGGGGACCCTTCATTATGGCCCCAAGGAGAGGACGTGGTGGAAGAGGACGCGGTTCAAGTCGGGGCAATGGCCGGGGTGGCCAAGGTGATTTTGACGCAGACCCTAGCGGTAGCTTTGGCAGAGGGCGAGGAGCCGGTAGATCTGGTACATAATATGAAAAGTGGACATATAATGATGCTTTTAATCCAGAGGGGGATCCGGAGAGAGTTGATGCTTCCATGGGACAACTCTTGGTGAAAAGTTGGAGATTTAATGCAAATAATCCTATGGAGATTGAACAAAAGAATTCTGCTACTAATAAGAATGTTGTCCAGGAAGGCACTACAGTGGACATGAATGTGCTAGGGAAAAGAACAGCTGAGAATTCTGCAACTCATGAGATGCCTTCCACAACACCTACTAGCTCTAGAGGGGCCATTGTACCAGTAGGCAACACAGCTGACATTGTTGAGCAGTTTGAAGGTGCAGATGAGGAACTAGTGAGTGTAGGGGTGGATGGCACACCTCAAAAAATGTGAATAGGAAAAAGTTGAGAGGTAAAGATTGAGCGGCAATGGATAGTACTTCGGTTAATGTTTTGGCGGCCTCCTCGTCGGAGGGCCGCCAGAGACAATGAATCTCTTAAGTTGGGACTGCCGGGGGCGGGGAACCCCCGGACAGTTCATGATCTCGCGGCTATGGTAAAGTTGCATTCCCCCATGCTCGTTTTTTTGTGTGAAACATGTCAGAAAGCGAGTCGGATGAAGAGGATATGAGTCCACCTTGACCTTAAAGGTTTTGAAGGTGTTGATAGCAATGGTATTAGCGGTGGTTTGGCCTTATTTTGGCATGAACCATATCAAGTTACAGTGCTTGACAAGGGAGATCAGTTCATTGATGTTGTCACTAGCCCGGATGGTACCGAGCAATGGAGACTAACGGCAGTATATGGAGAGCCTAGAGTGGAAGATCGACACTTGATGTGGACAATTATGCAAAATCTTAAACAAGTTTCAGAGCTTCCATGGCTCGTCGTTGGCGATTTCAATGAGGCACTTTGGGGTTTTGAGCATTTGTCGCTAACTCCTAGACCTGAAGCTCAAATGGCAACATTCAGGTATGCACTTATGACATGTGAATTGGTTGATCTAGGCTTCACTGAAGTTCCATATACGTATGATAATATGAGAGCGAGATCTGCAAATGTACGAGTTCGACTCGACCACGCGGTGGCCACAAACCCGTGGAGGAACATGTTTCCGTTTACCTTAGTGCAACATTTGGCGTCACCCAGCTTGGACCATGTCCCTTTGCTAGTGCGGGGTGCAGCGGAACAACTACGGACAACTGCAAAGTCACGGAGATATGTAATCTTCTAGGAGCGGGATGCTGGCTTGCCCGATATCATTAAACAGGCCTAGAGCACCTTTGAAAGTATGGAGAATCTTGGTCAGGTTAATGTTGCACTTAGATCAACCATGTCTTCCCTCGAATCATGGAGTAATAAGAAATTTGGTAACATCACAAAGGAAATAAACAAAACACGTACTAGACTTGAAGAGTTGATAAACATGAATGCTGATAGGAAAGAAATAAGTGAAGCTTCCGACAGACTTAGTGAAATGCTCTATAAATAAGAAATGATATGGCTACAAAGATCTCGGATCACATGGCTAAAAGAGGGGGATAGAAACACGATTTTTTTTCAAAGCAAGGCAGTCTAGAGGGAAAGGAAGAATACTATGCGAGAACTTCATGGTGATGTTGGTAATGTGATAACTGATAATCAGGCCATGGGCCATATGGTCACCTCATATTTTCAGAAAATCTTTACCATGGATCCTGGTTTGGATGCCTCAGGTGTGGTGGATCTTTATGATTCAGTAATTTCTGATGATGATAATTTAAAGCTTTGTGGTGAGTTTTCAGATAAAGAGATCTCGGATGCTCTCTTTCAGATTGGGCCCTTAAAAGCCCCAGGCCCCGATGGGTTTCCCGCGAGATTATTCCAATGCAATTTGGGAGGTCCTGAAGGATAATATCATTCGAGCAGTCAAAGAGTTTTTTAGGACGGGAATTATGCCAGAAGGGGTAAATGACACTACCATAGTTCTAATTCCGAAAGTGGCCAACCCAACAAAATTATCTCAATATCATCTAATCAGCTTGTGTAGTTTATAAAGTGGTTTCCAAGTGCTTGGTTAACAGGTTAAGTCCTCTTTTAGATGACATCATTTCCCCTGAGCAAAGTGCATTTACATATGGTAGGATGATCACTGACAATGCCCTCATTGCTTTGAATGTATTCATTATATCAAACAAGGGAAAGACCCGTCCAAAAGCTTTTGTGCTTATAAACTGGATCTATCAAAGGCGTATGATCGGGTGGATTGGAATTTCTTGAAGCAAGTGATGCAAAAGATGGGTTTTTCCCGCCAATGGATTGACTAGATTATGACTTGTGTCACGTCGGTGAGATATTCTGTGAGATTCAATGGAACCCTCTTGGATTCATTTGCTCCAACATGTGGACTTCAGCAAGGTGATCCATTGTCCCCGTTCTTGTTCTTGTTCGTTGCTGATAGACTGTCCTCCATTTTGAAACGCAAAGTTGAGCTGGGCAGGATTACTCCAGTAAAGATTTGTAGACGCGCACTGGGTATCTCGCATCTCCTTTTTGCGGATGATACACTTCTGTTTTTTGAAGCTTCTCGTGAGGAGGCCGAAGAGATTAAATCTTGTCTTGATCTCTATGCAAAGGCTACATGTCAGCATCTGAATTATGATAAATGTTCTATTATGTTTGGAGATGCATGTGCAGTCAACTCACACGATGATGTTCGAGAGGTGTTAAACATAAAAAACTATAGTTTTGAAGAGAAATATCTCGGTCTTCCAACTCCGAATGGCAGGATGTCAAAAGTAAGATTCCAAAACCTGCTGACACAACTTATGAAGAGGCTAATACAGTGGGGTGATGGTCATCTCCCCCAGTCGGGCAGAGAAGTGCTTATCAAATCAGTTGCTGAAGCACTACCGGTATATGTTATGGGGGTCTTTAAACTTCCTTTTTCAATATGTGATGAACTAACTGAGATGGTGAGGGGCTTTTATTGGGGAGCCGATAAGGGGAAATGTAAAGTTCATTGGAAGTCTTGGCAGAAGTTGCAACAACCCAAGTGCAGAGGAGGTGCTGGATTCAGAGATTTTTGTTTGTTTAACCAAGCCCTCCTGGCTCGACAGGCTTGGAGACTATTGACTAGGCTAGATAGTCTATGCGCTCGACTGTTAAAAAGTAAATATTATCCAAATGGCAAACTTGAAGATACTGTCTTTCCTGGGAATCTTCGTCTACATGGACTGTGGTTAGTCATGGACTTGATTTACTCAAGAAAGGCCTGATCTGGCGGGTTGGAGATGGAAAGAGCATCAGAATCTGGAGGGACAGTTGGATCTCGAGACCGTTTTCGTATAAACCAATTTCAATACAAGGATTATGCAGATTGAGGTTCGTGTCTCAGCTTTTGAACGACAATGGCTCCTGGAATGTTAACATGCTACAGTCCTTCTTTTTTGTGACGCCCCCGATTCAATCGTACACTAATCATGCACGCAAATGTGTACGATCAAGATCAGGGACTCACGGGAAGATATCACAACACAACTCTACAAATAAAATAAGTCATACAAGCATCATAATACAAGCCAGGGGCCTCGAGGGCTCGAATACAACTGCTCGATCATAGACGAGTCAGCGGAAGCAACAAAATCTGAGTACAGACATAAGTTAAACAAGTTTGCCTTAAGAAGGCTAGCACAAACTGGGATACAGATCGAAAGAGGCGCAGGCCTCCTGCCTGGGATCCTCCTAACTACTCCAGGTCGTCGTCAGCGGGCAGCACGTAGTAGTAGGCACCTCCGGGGTAGTAGGGGTCGTCGTCGACGGTGGCGTCTGGCTCCTGGACTCCAGCATCTGGTTGCGACAACCAGGAAGAAAGGAAAGGGGAAAAGGGGGGAGAAAGCAACCGTGAGTACTCATCCAAAGTACTCGCAAGCAAGGAACTACACTACATATGCATGGGTATATGTGTAAGGAGGCCATATCAGTGGACTGAACTGCAGAATGCCAGAATAAGAGGGGGATAGCTAATCCTGTCGAAGACTACGCTTCTGGCAGCCTCCGCCTTGCATCAAGTATAAGAGAGTAGATTGAAGTCCTCCAAGTAGCATCTCCAAGTAGCATCTCATAGCATACACCTACCCGGCGATCCCCTCCTCGTATCCCTGAGGTAGAGCGACCACCGGTTGTATCTGGCACTTGGAAGGGTGTGTTTTATTAAGTATCCGGTTCTAGTTGTCATAAGGTCAAGGTACAACTCCAAGTCGTCCTGTTACCGAAGATCACGGCTATTCGAATAGATTAACTTCCCTGCAGGGGTGCACCACATAACCCAACACGCTCGATCCCATTTGGCCGGACACACTTTCCTGGGTCATGCCCGGCCTCGGAAGATCAACACGTCGTAGCCCCACCTAGGCAAAACAGAGAGGCCAGCACGCCGGTCTAAACCTAAGCGCACAGGGGTCTGGGCCCATCGCCCATAGCACACCTGCACGTTGCGAGGGCGGCCGGAAGCAGAACTAGCCCCCTTAATACAAGAGCAGGCTTACGTTCCAATCCGGCGCGCGCCGCTCCGTCGCTGACGTCTGAAGTGCTTCGGCTGATACCACGATGTCGGGATACCCATAACTACTCCCACGTAGATGGTTAGTGCGTATAGGCTCGTAGCCGACTCAGATCAAATACCAAGATCTCGTTAAGCGTGTTAAGTATCCGCGAATGCCAAACAGGGCCAGGCCCACCTGTCTCCTAGGTGGTCTCAACCTGCCCTGTCGCTCCGCCACAAAGATCCACACAGAGGGCCGTCGGGACAAAGGTCCTTTCAGCCCCCAATCCGTGAATCACTCGCGGGTACTCTTCGAGCTGACCCGACTTTAGTCACCATCTGTATAGAATGTATGTATGTATAGTATATACCCGTGATCACCTCCCGAGTGATCACGGCCCAGTAGTATAACAAGGCAGACTGACAAGAATGTAGGGCCAATGATGATAAACTAGCATCCTATACTAAGCATTTAGGATTGCAGGTAAGGTATCAACAGGTGTAGCAACAATGTCAGGCTATGCATCAGAATAGGATCAACGGAAAGCAGTAACATGCTACACTACTCTAATGCAAGCAGTATAGAGAAGAATAGGCGATATCTGGTGATCAAGGGGGGGGGGCTTGCCTGGTTGCTCTGGCAAGAGTGAGGGGTCGTCCACTCCGTAGTCGAACTGGGCAGCAGCAGCGTCGGTCTCGTAGTCTACCGGAGAGAAGAGGGGGAAGAAACAATGAATACCAAGTAAACAGATGCATATCGATGCATGACATGTCAAGAAGCGATGCTAGGCGTGCCCTAACGTGGTATGAGGTGGTACTGGTTAAGGGGGGAAACATCCGGGAAAGTATTCCCGGTGTTTCGTGTTTTTCGGGCAGAGGAGCCGGAGGGGGAAAGTTGCGGGTTCGATAGGTTAGGGGGGTGTGGCGGACGAACGGACTGCGTATCCAAATTCGTCTCATCGTTCTGAGCAACTTTCATGTTGAAAATATTTTAATCCGAGTTACTGATTAAAAGATATGATTTTTTAAAGATTTTATTAATTTCTGGAATTTAATTAATTATTTAATTAATTCGAAAAATGGATTTATGACGTCAGCATGATGTCATGCTGACGTCAGCAGTCAACAGAGTTGACTAAGTCAAACTTACGCGTGGGTCCAGTGGGACCCACCTGTCATACTCTGTTAGGTTAATTAGGGTTTAGTTAAACTAATCACTGTTTAATTAAGCTAACATGTTAATTAGATTAATTAATCAAGGTTAATTAACTTAATTAATTTAATTAATTAATTAATTAATTAAATTTGTTTTTATTTTAATTACTGTTTTATTTATTTTTATATACTTTTTACTTTTTTTTCCTTTTTTTACGTTCTGGGGGCGGCCCCCGTGGTCAGTGGCCCATGGGGCCTTGCGGGCGTTGGGTGCAGGGTACGGTCGCCACCCGCTAACGGGCGAACCCGGGCGGCCGACGCAGGCGCGCG
>NC_057794.1:73164054-73171787 GCF_018294505.1 Triticum aestivum | reverse complement strand
CCAGGTTGATAGACCATGTCTTTATGATGACGGTCATAATTACTCTTCTGGCGTGACTGAGCAGTCTTGAGATTCTCGCGAATAATGCGGACTTGCTCTTCGGCATGTTGGATAATATCCGGACCAAAGAGTGGACGTTCCCCAGTTTCTGACCAGTTCAGAGGGGTTCGGCACTTTCGTCCATATAACACTTCGAAGGGGGCCATCTTCAGACTAGCTTGATAGCTATTATTATAAGAGAACTCAGCATACGGAAGAGATTCCTCCCATTTCTTGCCGAAGGAAATAACACAAGCTCGAAGCATGTCTTCGAGAACTTGGTTGACACGTTCAACTTGCCCTTGTGACTGAGGATGAAAAGCAGTGCTGAAAGACAGATGAGTGCCCATAGCTTCTTGGAAACTCGCCCAGAATCTTGAAGTGAATAAACTGCCACGGTCTGAACTGATAACCAGTGGAATACCGTGAAGCGAAACAATTCTGGACATGTAGAGAGTTGCAAGCTGACTAGCAGTGATTGTTTCTTTGACCGCCAGAAAATGTGCAACCTTAGAAAGTCGGTCAATGACGACAAGAATAGCATCATTACCTTTCTGCGATTTGGGAAATCCAGTAACGAAGTCCATCTCGACATGGTCCCATTTCCATTCAGGAATAGATATAGGTTGCAGAGTTCCAGCAGGCCTTTGATGTTCTGCTTTGATACGACGGCAAACGTCACATTCAGCAACATAACGAGCAACGTCTTGCTTCATGTTAGACCACCAGAATCTCTGACGAATGTCTTGATACATCTTCGTACTACCAGGATGGATACATAGAGGCGTATCATGAGCTTCTTTCATAACCTCCTGAGTCATATTCAGGTTTTCCTTCTTACACGGCACCACTAGGCGGCCTTTGAAGTACAAGGCGCCATCATCAGCAATAGTGAAGGATGAGGAACTTCCTTCTTTGAGGTCTTGCTTAATCTTGTAGACTTCAGAGTCAAATCCCTGCATTGTCTTTATGGTGCCCACGAGATCGGGTTCAATAGCCAGGGTATAGAGGGAACCCTGGGAAACAACACGGAGATTCATCTTGCGGAACTCCGGAGGAGGGGGAGCGAGTGCACCCGGAGGAACAATATGGAGGTTTAGCTTTCTGAATTCTTCAATAAGTGAGGGCTGGACTTTGTGAACCTGGAGGTGGTTGCAGTAAGACTTGCGGCTCAAGGCATCAGCCATTACATTAGCCTTGCCTGGTGTATAGGAAATACCCAAATCAAAGTCTGCAACAGTCTCCATCCATCTCTGCTGACGGAGGTTCAGGTCTGGTTGAGTAAACAGATACTTCAGACTTTGATGGTCGGTGAAGATCTCGCAACGATTACCGAGTAGGTAATGTCGCCACTGTTTTAGCGCATGAATGACAGCAGCAAGTTCGAGGTCGTGAACTGGGTAGTTCTCTTCATGAGGGCGCAATTACCGAGAGGCATAAGCAACCACTTTGCGCTCTTGCATTAGGACACAGCCTAGTCCTTGACGGGAAGCATCGCAGTAAATGACGAAGTCCTTCTTCATATCAGGAGGAGCTAGTACTGGGGCAGAAGTTAACTTGTCCTTGAGTGCCTGGAAACTTTCCTGACATTTATCTGTCCATTGGAACTTGACGCCCTTATGCAATAGGTTAGTCAGAGGCCTGGCAATCTTGGAGAAGTTCTCGACGAATCAACGGCAGTAGCTGGCGAGACCGAGAAAACTTCTGACTTGCTTAACGTTCTTCGGAGGAGTCCAATCGAGAATAGCCTGAACTCGTTCAGGGTTGACGGCAATACCATCCTTACAGATGACATGCCCAAGATAGGTTACTTCGGGAAGCCAGAATTCACATTTGGAGAACTTGGCATAAAGTTGATGCTCTCGTAGCTTTTCCAGCACGAGGCGAAGATGTTCAGCATGTTCCTCTTCGTTCTTGGAAAATACCAGAATATCATCCAGATAAACCACGACGAACTTGTCGAGGTAATCCATGAATATATAGTTCATCAGGCGAGAGAAGGTGGCTGGAGCATTGGTTAAGCCGAAAGACATGACGGTGTACTCGTATGAACCATAGCGAGTCACAAAGGCGGTCTTGGGGATATCTTCCTCACGAACACGGATCTGGTGGTAACCCAACCTCAAGTCGAGTTTAGAGAACACTGATGATCCAGCCAATTGATCATACAGATCATTGATCCGAGGAAGAGGATACTTATTCTGAATGGTAGCTTGATTTATAGGACGGTAGTCTTGGACCAATCGGTTTGTCCCATCTTTCTTCTTGACAAAGAGAGAAGGTGCTCCCCAAGGAGAGCAACTTGGGCGAATGAAACCACTTCGAAGAGAATTATCGATTTCCTCCTTAAGCTCAAGGAGTTCATGCGGCGGCATCTTGTAGGGTCGCTTGGCTATAGGAGTGGTGCCTGGTTTCAAGTCGATGACGAATTCGACAGCTCTAGCGGGGGGAATCCCTGGGAGTTCTTCAGGAAAGACGTCTAGGAATTCACGCACGACGGGAATGTTTTCAATGCCCTCAAGTGGTGTAGCGTTCAATGCGTTTAAGGCATAAAGTCTGGCCTCGGCATTCCGAACCAGATGAGCATCGTAGCTAATTATTTCATCAGAAGGGTGTAGCAGATGGACGGTCTTGGTGGCGCAAACGATAGAAGCGGTATGCGCCTTTAACCAATCCATTCCCAGAATGAGATCAATGCTACAGGACTTCAGTACGATGGGAGAGACAAGGAATTCCAGTCCTTCAATTTCTACAGGGACGTCGTTGCAAATCATGGAGGTTCGACATTGGCCCGCAGGGGTGTGCACTAATAGAGAAGCGTTCATGTCTTCACTTTTAATGCCATGCATGAATGCAAAATCTTCTGACATGAATGAATGCGATGCTCCTGTATCAAATAAAACAGATGCTGGTACTGAATTTACGAGGAGTGTACCCATCACAGTAGCAGGCTGGTCTTGAGCTTCATTCAGATCAATGTGGTTGGCATGAACACGGCCATAGGACTTGGCATTGTTGTTGCGGGCCTGGTTGTTTCCACGGCCAGCGGCTGGAAGGGCCAGTTGATTCTGATTCTGAATGCAATCCCTAGCACGGTGACCTGGTTGACCACACTTGTAGCACGGGCCATTATTGGGAGTGGGAACAGGAGCTTGGGGTGGCGGAGCTGGAAGCCTTGGCAGCCTAGTTGGAGCAGTAGGCAGACGAGGTGCAGCGTAAGACTGCCTTGGGGCTGGTGCATTTGGACGGTACATGCTGTTCGGGATCCATATCTTACGCTTCTGCGAGGGCGGGCCCGAAGATGAGCCCGTGTCACGGTTGCGCCTTTGAGAGCTCTGGTGTTCTTGCAGACCAGTCTCGACATTGATGGCCTTGTTCACCAAGGTGGCGAAATCGGCAAAGTCATGCACTAGAAGTGTGAGCTTGATGTCAGCTTGAAGGCCTTCACGGAACTTCTCCTGTCTGCGAGCATCAGTTGCAATGTCTTCTTCAGCATAGCGGGATAAGTCCAGAAACTCCCGCTGATAAGCTTCAACAGTCTTGTTGCCTTGGGTGAGGTTGCGAAACTCACGCCTCTTCCGGTCCATGACTCCTTGTGGGATGAAGCAGGCACGGAAAGCAGCCTGGAAGTCTGGCCAGGTGATGATTGTTCCAACTGGCAGAGTACGCCTGTGGCTGTCCCACCATTGCGCTGCGGGTCCCTTTAGAAAGAATGAAGCAAAAGTGACATAGCTGGCAGGGGCTACATCAGCAGACTCCATCTCATAGGTGATGTCACGGAGCCAGTCATCAGCATCAAGCGGCTGGGTTGAGCTGCGGTACACACTTGGGTTGAGGCGTATGAAATCCTGCAGAGTTGTTGTGTTTGGATGCTGGTTCATATTGGGGCGAGGAAACTGAGCCATCATGTTTTCCATGAACTGGCTATTCATCTCAAGCTGTTGGATCATACCAGCCATGTACTCAGGCGGTGGTGGGAAGTTGCCACCACGACCACGACCAGCTGGTCTAACCATCCTGCTAATATATAACAAGGGTAGTTCAGTATTGAGAAATTTGCATAGACAAGAGTCATTCATGATGAAACATGCATAATGAAAGGAGCACGACAGATACCACATAGATAGTCGGCATAACTTACAAAAGGGGTCGAACATAGAGTTCAGTACACAGAGTTCAGTACATAGATTAAGTCATCATAGGCGGCACGCAGGCTCGCGAGTGCATCTAAGACTAATGAGCAAGACTACATCAGTCCCAGGAGGTACTGTGAAGGTAGCTGTAACCTGACAGCTGGTAGTGAGGCAACGGATAGTCCTCCACGTCAGTGGCCTGGGGGGCGCGGATACTCTGGTGTAGAACCCGACGCTCAGGTGGCAGAAGAGGACCAAGTGCGGGAGAGTAGCCTCCCACCTCTGGCCATCCGACACCGTGGGGCTCACGGTCCTGGCTGGGTAGATCGCAGAATGTGGCAGCTGTCCAGACCGGACAAAGGGGTGCAACCGCGTCAGAGCCCTGTAAAGGTGCTGACGAGTGGTGTACAACTCGTGGCGAAGAGCTCTGTTAGCTCGGTCCAGCCCATCAGCATGCAGAACCAGGCGCTGATGGTGGAAAGGCTCTCGGGTGACGGTGGAGTAGGCGGCAGTGTAGTATCCCTCCGCACCAACGTCAGATGCGATAGGAATGTGCCTGAAAGGGGAAGTGTCCAATGCCTGATACTCTCCACGAAGACGTGTCAGAGCAGCATGAGCCGCATCGTGGACTGCCATCTCGATGGTCACTCCAACACCATGAGCGGTGTGCAGCACGGTAGTGGACTCATACTCCCGAGAGTAGAGGTGGACGATGGCACGGTACTGCTCCTTGTTAAAGTCCTGGTACTCCTCGTAGACGGTGTACTCAGGGTGCCAGCGATAACCCAGATAGGTCATCATATCAGCTAGCACAGCAGGTGATCCTGAGGCACCAATGGCCGCAGTGTGGCGCACGACCTGCCTCGCGGGTTCCATCTGAAAACAAAGATGTTTCAATGGAGTCAAATGACAACACGGGCACTATTCAAAATGCTATCCTGCAAAATAACTATGGCTTATCCAACTTTGGGGTGAACGTGGTAACGGGATCCTAAAGTCAGAGTTAGTAATTTCGTTTAACCCGAGTAGAAAAGAGTTCAGAGTCCCAGAGTAAAGGTTGAGGAGTAAAAGATCCTAGTACCACCCAATGGCGACGTGGGCCCGTAAGGCTCACAGCCATGTTAGTAAAAGTTTTATAGTGACTAGACTCGACTTCGGCCAAGGAGTGTGGAAGGGGGATTCCTACAGGCAGTCGGCTCTGATACCAACTTGTGACGCCCCCGATTCAATCGTACACTAATCATGCACGCAAATGTGTACGATCAAGATCAGGGACTCACGGGAAGATATCACAACACAACTCTACAAATAAAATAAGTCATACAAGCATCATAATACAAGCCAGGGGCCTCGAGGGCTCGAATACAAGTGCTCGATCATAGACGAGTCAGCGGAAGCAACAAAATCTGAGTACAGACATAAGTTAAACAAGTTTGCCTTAAGAAGGCTAGCACAAACTGGGATACAGATCGAAAGAGGCGCAGGCCTCCTGCCTGGGATCCTCCTAACTACTCCAGGTCGTCATCAGCGGGCAGCACGTAGTAGTAGGCACCTCCGGGGTAGTAGGGGTCGTCGTCGACGGTGGCGTCTGGCTCCTGGACTCCAGCATCTGGTTGCGACAACCAGGAAGAAAGGAAAGGGGAAAAGGGGGGAGAAAGCAACCGTGAGTACTCATCCAAAGTACTCGCAAGCAAGGAACTACACTACATATGCATGGGTATATGTGTAAGGAGGCCATATCAGTGGACTGAACTGCAGAATGCCAGAATAAGAGGGGGATAGCTAATCCTGTCGAAGACTACGCTTCTAGCAGCCTCCGCCTTGCATCAAGTATAAGAGAGTAGATTGAAGTCCTCCAAGTAGCATCTCCAAGTAGCATCTCATAGCATACACCTACCCGGCGATCCCCTCCTCGTATCCCTGAGGTAGAGCGACCACCGGTTGTATCTGGCACTTGGAAGGGTGTGTTTTATTAAGTATCCGGTTCTAGTTGTCATAAGGTCAAGGTACAACTCCAAGTCGTCCTGTTACCGAAGATCACGGCTATTCGAATAGATTAACTTCCCTGCAGGGGTGCACCACATAACCCAACACGCTCGATCCCATTTGGCCGGACACACTTTCCTGGGTCATGCCCGGCCTCGGAAGATCAACACGTCGCAGCCCCACCTAGGCAAAATAGAGAGGCCAGCACGCCGGTCTAAACCTAAGCGCACAGGGGTCTGGGCCCATCGCCCATAGCACACCTGCACGTTGCGAGGGCGGCCGGAAGCAGAACTAGCCCCCTTAATACAAGAGCAGGCTTACGTTCCAATCCGGCGCGCGCCGCTCCGTCGCTGACGTCTGAAGTGCTTCGGCTGATACCACGATGTCGGGATACCCATAACTACTCCCACGTAGATGGTTAGTGCGTATAGGCTCGTAGCCGACTCAGATCAAATACCAAGATCTCGTTAAGCGTGTTAAGTATCCGCGAAGGCCGAACAGGGCCAGGCCCACCTGTCTCCTAGGTGGTCTCAACCTGCCCTGTCGCTCCGCCACAAAGATCCACACAGAGGGCCGTCGGGACAAAGGTCCTTTCAGCCCCCAATCCGTGAATCACTCGCGGGTACTCTTCGAGCTGACCCGACTTTAGTCACCATCTGTATAGAATGTATGTATGTATAGTATATACCCGTGATCACCTCCCGAGTGATCACGGCCCAGTAGTATAACAAGGCAGACTGACAAGAATGTAGGGCCAATGATGATAAACTAGCATCCTATACTAAGCATTTAGGATTGCAGGTAAGGTATCAACAGGTGTAGCAACAATGTCAGGCTATGCATCAGAATAGGATCAACGGAAAGCAGTAACATGCTACACTACTCTAATGCAAGCAGTATAGAGAAGAATAGGCGATATCTGGTGATCAAGGGGGGGGCTTGCCTGGTTGCTCTGGCAAGAGTGAGGGGTCGTCCACTCCGTAGTCGAACTGGGCAGCAGCAGCGTCGGTCTCGTAGTCTACCGGAGAGAAGAGGGGGAAGAAACAATGAATACCAAGTAAACAGATGCATATCGATGCATGACATGTCAAGAAGCGATGCTAGGCGTGCCCTAACGTGGTATGAGGTGGTACTGGTTAAGGGGGGAAACATCCGGGAAAGTATTCCCGGTGTTTCGTGTTTTTCGGGCAGAGGAGCCGGAGGGGGAAAGTTGCGGGTTCGATAGGTTATGGGGGTGTGGCGGACGAACGGACTGCGTAACCGAATTCGTCTCGTCGTTCTGAGCAACTTTCATGTTGAAAATATTTTAATCCGAGTTACTGATTAAAAGATATGATTTTTTAAAGATTTTATTAATTTCTGGAATTTAATTAATTATTTAATTAATTCGAAAAATGGATTTATGACGTCAGCATGATGTCATGCTGACGTCAGCAGTCAACAGAGTTGACTAAGTCAAACTTACGCGTGGGTCCAGTGGGACCCACCTGTCATACTCTGTTAGGTTAATTAGGGTTTAGTTAAACTAATCACTGTTTAATTAAGCTAACATGTTAATTAGATTAATTAATCAAG